>NC_080579.1:63724460-64024460 GCF_029962835.1 Magnolia sinica
CGTACATGCATTACATCAAATAATATTTTTATCATGATTACGCTATTATTGTACTACTCTTGGAGGGATGACCTCATTGAGTTGAACCACGACAACTCATTCATCTTTTGTTGAACAAACAACTGTACATAATTCAGGTGACGATCCAATAAAAGATAATGAACCTCTAGATGAGGTTTATGAAGGCATATGGAAACAAACGGTAGATGATGAATCTAAAGGAGCTTACGGAAGACATTTATTTGATTTTGATATTTTATAGGCTTAGTTTTCTTTTGTCTTGCTTAAAGATGTAATAATGCCTTCAATGGGAGGACAAAAACATTGGACTTTGATTGGTTATTTATGCACTTGGTGGTGATGCTTAGTTTAGAAATATTTATGAAATAAGATTTTAATTTTCATCGATTATACTATGAATTCCATGAGAATATAATTTACTGTAAATGAAAGGAACACACGGGATAATACTCTTGACATATTCAAGTTAACACCCGAGAACTCAGTGAATTCGGTTCGTCGTGTTATCTATGAGAGCCAAAATCTTAGGGCGTTACAAATGGTATCAGAGCATAAAATGGGACATCGGGCCTAATGCCTAAATCTTTTACATAATTAAATTATTTTAGGAACATCCCTAATTTATGTGTCATGTAATGCTTGAACATAAAAATTAACATCCGGGTTTAAGTTTGAAGTTTAGAATAGTCGTTGAACCTAGAGACCTAATTTATAGGGCCATGGGAAGGAAACTCTCATTTAACTTGTCGTTTTGGGGCTCTCATCTATTCCCCATGTTTAGGTTAACATACTCGTAGATTGGAATAGGTTATTTAGGCCAGAAACCTTAGATTTTGAATTTTTCTAGAATTGCTTACTTTAGAGCAGATTTCCATTCCTATCTATAGATATTCCGCTCGACAGAAACCAATATATAATTAAGAAAATTTTGAAACATGTTTTTAGAGATCCCTAAACATACCCATGATACCCTTGTAAAGCTTTAGATCATTTGAATAAGTAGAACATTAGAAAAATTCCAATAATGGCTGAATTTTGGTGAAAATTGTGTTGACTTGCAGAAAATTTTTACCTTGTGTAGGGCATAATCATATGTTATCCTTAAAATTTAGTTATGTAACAATTTATAGTTATTTCTAAAAGAGGCGAGCTTACAGTCCTAGAGAAGAGAGGGGGGGGTGGGGGGGTGAATAGGACTATGCCAAATAAAAATTAAAGTACTGAAAGAATAAATAAATTAGAACTTAATCAAAGATCTTAATCGTAATGGTATTGAGAAATTGATTCAAACAGTGTTCATAGGACAACCCTACACCAAAAACTGAGGTTTTAGGCAGGACAACCTTTCATGAACTAGTACGGATCAAGATCACATACTAGAATAAGAGAATAAAAATAAATGTAGATACCTATTACAAGCATTCACCACATGTACATAAAGATTTACAAACATTCACCACAAGTACATCTCAAAAATCATTCACCACATCAACATCAGGATTTATAGTGGTTCGATGCGTACACTAATTATTCTCAAACAACCACACCTACTCCACTCCCAATAATCACAACCCACGTGATATTGGCCTTCAATAAAAATCAAGGTTTTCTCAGGTTCACCTTAAAACATATATAATTGTGATTTTAGAAGGGCTAACACAATCAAAACCCCACACATTGAGATTTTCTAGCTATCTCAATCAAAACCAATACATAAGATTTTCCTGGATATCTCAAATAAACTAAAAACAGAAGTAAATACTTATCTTCCTCATAAGACGTTAAATGATGTAGCCCGTAGAACCACTTCGGTTGATGACGAATGTTCAATGTTCAATGTCCAATAACCAAAATGAAGGGTTCTAGGCTCTAAATAGATTTTAACTTAATTCAAACCTGGGCTACTTGTTTGAATTTCTTAGATCTCAAAAGGAAGAATAAGAACTCCCTTTAAAACATAGGATTCATGAAAAGAGATCTAGAAATTATAAAACAATAAGCTATTAAAAAGAATAAAAAATACCGTTATATAGCTTAAAGAAGATGGGGACTTTTCTCTCTCAAAGTGAAGGCTCTTGGTGGCTTGAATGATGTAATTTGGAGTGAGAAAAGTGAGACTACGCTGGTTTGTCAATTAGCGTGATCATTGAGTCAGCTAGACATAGGAGCCTCAAATAGGAAGATTGATCAAGTGTCTACCACAACTGGATGTGTGCCTGAACTCGCCACAGGTAAATCTTAGCCTCACATCCCATGTCCCAAAACACCAGGTAATTAAAACCCTTGAAATTAAACAGAACACCTTAAGGGTTTTTGGTTAAAAAACTTTTTTAAACTTTAGGAAAATCTTTAAGTTTTTTTACCTTTGTTGATTTATTGACAAGTGGTTCAATAAAATCGAACACTGTTATCTATGTCCTTGAAGCTCACTTGATCTTATTAAAATAAGGACCAAAGATGTCTAGTAACCACAAAGATATCTAGACTGAATTATCGATGGATCGATGGACTCATCGATATCATTGATGTTTGAATCTCGAGTCCATCGAGCCGACTCGATAACATCGACATCTGGTCTATTGTGTCCAAAGAACTACTAAGGCAAAATCATATAATCCTCGATATATCAAAAAGCTCCTCGATATCCTTGGAATTCAAATCTCGTTGATATCAGAAGTTTCCATGATATCGAATTGGGACACATTTATCTAACAAGTTTGTCAGGTTGTTTTTCTCGGATCGAGGGTCACTCGATAAAAATCGATATTTAAATATCAATCATATCGAGGCATGGTTGATGTCATCGAAAGTGGACATAAACTATCCAGCAAGCTTATAGGAAAATTCCTTAGAATTATCGATGAATTGATACTACCATCGATATCATCAATATTCAAATTCTGATGATATCGAGTGATGCTCAATCATATCATATACCTAAAATATTTCAAATGCAAGTGTTCTCACATTTTCAAATATCGAGGAATCGAACCTCATGTCGATGAAATCGGAGTTTAAAATCTGATGACATCGACGCTCATTCGATTTCCTTGACCAGTTGGCAAAAAGTTTCAAAAGCGTTTGACAGTTGAGTTCGTGTCATGGAGCGGCCAGTCGATGCTATCGAGATATATGCTCGATGATATTAACCCTGCTCGATAATATCGAACTCTGTTAAAAATGTGATTGTTTTATATCCATTGAAACCTTTTGCCTATTTAATGAGAGCATGCCCTTGGTTGTTTGTAGAGAAAATAGAGAGTGCTTTTGTGTGTTTAACCCTAGACCATATATCCTAAGCCATTTGTCTCATGGAAGTTCATCCTCCAATCCACCCTCATCATTGACATTCAATAGAGTGAATTGGGGAATGAACTTCCACATTTAAGGATCTTACAACTGCTACCTTAATGAAAAATCATTAAGCAAAGATGCCTTAAATGTATAGATGATTGGAATCGCTCTATCTTTCTTATATTAATAGAGTAGGATTCTATCATAACCTTGACCTAACTTGTCGCCATGTATTGCTACATCTTTTGAGTTGCGGTTCAAGGGAGCTGAAGATTCTTCATCATCAAAGGAGGAGATCTTCATCAAAGCACTGAATGAGGCTCATCTACTTATCTATAAGTCATTAGAGTCCAGAGGACCCTTGTGATCATTCCTTCTGTAGGATTGACTCTAAGGTGTTTCTCACCCCTTACAAGCCCTCATAGGAGGCCTTCGATGGGAGTTTACGTAGGGGTGCTTTGTATTGAGCCTTGCTCCGTGGAGAGCATAAACTGGTTATAGGTGAACCTGATTTAAAACCTCCGGTTTGAGGTGAACCTGTTGTGAAAGCTCCGTTGAGGTTCCTTGTGAGGATCCTTGGCCTATGTGGCCTAAAACTTGGGTGCTGTGTGTTGACCCTTGCTCCTGTGTGGGGCATAAACTGTGTCGTGTGGACACATTGTGTTCGCTTAAGTATAGTTTGTACTGGTTAGAGGTGAACCTCACTTAAAATCTCCGGTTTGAGGTGAACCAGTTGCGAAACCTCCGATAGTGAGATCCAGTACACTCAAGGGTTGAGTGAGTCCATTGGAAGTAAAGTAGAAAAGTAGTTGAACCACTATAAAAATGACTGTGTTTGAGACTGCTATTGTCTTCTATTGTTTGTGTGATTTTCTTAAATGCTTTCATACTTGATTATCTAAGATCACACCTCACACACATAGTCACATCCATCATAAGCTGATTTGCATCTTGTTTATCTCTCAAATAGTTTTATGATTGGATCCTCTATTAGGCTTGAAAGCCATTAGAGTTACTCTGAAGAAATCCTGATGCATGCATATTTTCTTAGGATAAGAATTATAGGATTTTAAATTATCATAAAATATTAAAAAGTCCTATTCACCCCCCTCTAAGACATATTGGCGTATTCCTACTTCAACTAAAGCGGTCATTGCCACAATTTCAATTGGTATCAGAGCGCTCTTAAGGGCTTTGCCACTTAGGGAGTGATCTTAACTGAAGTTGGTAATATGGCCAATGAGGAGGGCTCATCGGTCACTAGACCTCCAGTGTTTGATGGTTCAAATTATGCATACTGGAAGGCTAGAATGCACTAATTTCTGAGATCTCTGGATCATGATGTTAGGGATATTGTAGAAAGAGGATATGTGCCACCAACTATTCAAATAGTCTTTGAAAATGGCACAATTGTCACTAAACAAAAAGCCAAAGAAAAGTGGACAGCATGCGATAAAGAAAACCAAACTGCTAAGGCGAAAGTGATGAATGCAATCTACTGTGCTGTGTCCCAAGAAGTTTTTAACCAAATCAGCATGTGTGGGACAACCAAGGAAGCATGGGATCTATTGGAAACAACCCATGAAGGAATAAGTACTGTAAAGAGATCCAAACTGCAACTCCTAACATCATAGTTTAAAAGTCTCAAAATGGAAGAGCATGAGACCTTCATGGATTTTTTTCACGAAACTGAATATCAACTACAACTCCATGGGTGGATTGGGTGAAAAAGTTCTGGTCCCAAAAATTTGTCAAAAAATACTAATATCGCTACTGGAACAGTTTAATTCCAAAGTAACAACCATTGAAGAATGTAGAAACATAGATGAAATAAAAGTAGAAGAACTAGTAGGTTCCCTACATACATTTGAACTACACTTCAAACAAATCCTTAAATTCAAAACAACAGTCCTCAAAACTTAAAAAAATACAACAAAAGAGGACAATGAAAGTGAAAGAGAAAATGAAGATGAGGAAGGGGCCTTGTTGGCACAACGGTTAAGAAAGTTCTTTTAGAAAAATTATGGCTGTCCATTTAAAGGAAGATAGGTGGACAACAAACATTTCATCGGTAAATCTAGTAAAAAGTCCAAGGAACCACAATGTTATACCTGTCAAATGTTTGAACACCTATCCACCGAATGCCCGAATAGGAAAACCAAAGGAAAAGCGATGGTAGCCACATGGGATGATATAGAAGAGTCAAACTCAGAATATAGCAACTCAAAGAGCAATGGAGATTAGAAATCTCTGAAAATTCTTATGGTCTCCAGTGCCTCAACCATTCCCATCGAAACCGAGAATGTTGAAGAATCACAAGCCACTAAATCATTTCCATCAGATGATGAAGAAACTGAGAAGGAAGAAGAAGAACAGAATAAACTACAGGATGCTTACAATCAACTCTACATTTATAGCATCAGTATCCTCAAAAGACTTAGAATAACTGATAATAAAAATGAATTGCTGCAAAAAGATCTGAATAAAGCATTGGAAATCAATACACACCTAATTGATGATTTACAACAATACCATCAGATAATGATAGATTAGAAAGAATCAATAGCTTCCTTAAATCCGAGTCTGAAAAACTAAACAAACAGGTTGAGCTATTGAAAGATAAAAACGTGCTCCTTCAAAATGAAAATCACATGCTCCTGTTTGATTTAGAGGAATACTGAAAATCTGCTGAAATAAATTATAAATTTTCCCATAGTAGTGAAAAATTAGAAAAACTCTAAGGAATGGGAATGTAATGACCCGAAAAATTTCGTGTTAAGACCCAAGTATTACCTCAAATTCTTTAGACGTTAGTGTGGGTTAACTAGTGCAAATCTCGATTGCTTGTGAAATTAGCACCAATCACTTTAAATTTGATCTACACGACTCAAAACCTGTAGAATCGTTAGCGCTATGTTACCTTGAAATCTAGGATTCAACGCTAAATCCAGTTACTCTCGGGAGTACTTGAAAACTTTGTATCGGACCTGGACCGCGCGTCGAAAGTCTGATAGCGATGATCTTAGACAATTATGATCACCTTGTTGGGCTTGACCATCACCTCAAAAATCAAGTTCAGATGATGTCCTGAGTCGATTTGCTTGAGTCCAGAGTAAAGAGTGTGAGAAAGGTGAGAAATTAAATATGAATTTATGAAATCTGAGTCCTATCGCTTACGCGACGATTTTAAGCAATCTAACCGTTGGATTCTGACCCAAATTTACCCTCGGATCAGGGAAGATGGCCCAGGCATGTCATAGTGCCGGTGGACCTGATCGACTTTCGGTGACCGTTGAATTGAGATTGGTCTGCCACGGCTGATCTGTAAATTCGATCGGTACAAAAACTTAGCCTGACCTAGATCTATCGTCAATGAGCTTAAGTCCAACCGTATGTGGAAAAGGGACCACCAGAAGCACTCCGTTGGATCGAAATAGACCCGATTTAGTTATAACCTAAGTATACCTTGGTCCTGGGGCTATTTTTATCATTTTTAAGCCTATATAAAGACCTTAAACCCTCACTCTCAAATTCCATACGAATTTCCTAAACCCTAGCTAAGAGAGAGAGAGGAAAAGAGAGAGAAAGTGAGAGAG
Organism: Magnolia sinica; assembly: GCF_029962835.1. Classification (NCBI taxonomy): domain Eukaryota; kingdom Viridiplantae; phylum Streptophyta; class Magnoliopsida; order Magnoliales; family Magnoliaceae; genus Magnolia; species Magnolia sinica. The sequence continues at coordinate 63,731,372 of NC_080579.1, forward strand.
AAGTTGGTGAATCATCTTGAGATTCTTTCCTGTTATTCTGTGTACCTAAACCATCACTTCTGAATCGTTATTCCGGTGATTCTAAGTTCATTCTTGGGTAAGTCAATCAAACCCTAACCTATTTTGGAGCTTAGAATAGTTTAAGTGTTGATGTAGCTCTTTTATTCATGCCTTAGGTTATCTAGTCGTCGTTGACGAAGACTTATCGTCTGAATCAGATCTGTTGCGCACTTTTTGGTTTAAGGTGCGGACTATATTTGTATAAGTTATCGTTTTCAAGGCTTTCAATGTCGGTTAATGGTTTATTATTGTTGTAGGTGCAATTTCACATGCCAAATGCGACGTTTATATTGTGTTCCTCATATATATGAGCTATATTGAGATTTGTGTATCCCTTGTATATGTAGAAAGTATCGTATATGAATGAAATACGAACATGTGTTTGCCATGATTAATTGTCGTGTATTCATGCTAGTTGCATGTATATCAACTCCTTGGCGAAAGGAATTGTCTAAATGTGCGTTATCACCAACATATGTCATGTATGTTGGAATATGTAGTCTAAGTATTTGTAGAAATGTCTGAATGATCTAGTGTGTAATATATTATCCTACTTACGGGCATTGAGAAGAGATTCTCAACTATCTTATCGAAGTGTATGACTTCCTACATGTAATTTACATTCTTTATTGTTTAACTTCAGACACTATTTATGTGTAAATCTATGTTAAGTTGATGTTCATCAAATGCTCACATACTGTATGATTAGAATTGTTGATCCATTACTGTTCTGAATTGCGGGTATGAATATCTGTTATACTTAAATGTGTTAGGACTATGAAATAGTCTAAGAAATCGGTAATAGACATTGAATTCGTGGCCAAGGCTATTTTCGCCACATAGGACGTGTTTGACGAACCCGAGTCATATTAGGGTTGACAGCAGTGGTTTGGCCACACGGAGTGTTTGCACACTCTATGTCATTCAACTCAACGTGCGCTCATGCTAGTCGAGCTCGTTAGGTAACCCAATTGTCCCGGTGGATGTGCACCATGTATGGACGGTATTGTTTGAATCTAGGGTACCAAACTTACCAATGCAAACCCTTTAACCATTGTACCTCAATCCACTAAGACTCATGAGCCAAACATGGTGGTATAGGACACCGTGGTCGAGCTGTCGGCCTACGCTAGGGGACGAGCCTCCTCGTAGGGACCAGTGAGCACACCAGACTCTTGAGCCAATTATGGTGGTATGGGACACTGTATTCGTCCTGTCAGCTTACATTGATTGGTGACGAGCCCTTTGTAGTTACCTCGAGTATACCTTGATACTGCATTGAGGCGATGAGCCTTAGGGTAGTAACTAAGGTATGATAGGCACGCATTGATTGGTGATGAGCCCTTTACAGCGACCTAGAACCATATAATCGTATGAGATTGTCTAGGACTGACGACCATAAAATGGATCACCATTTGGAAATTGATATGAGGAAGGTACCTTAGCTTCCCAATCCTGCTGTATGAAAAGGACTAATAACAACTTGGTAATCATGTTCATGCACTGCATTGCATGTGCTTTGGCGTCGTGGGCACTACAGGAGGTTGTCATGCGTACCGTAAGATGAAGACGCTGAGGGAGTGCAGGCGAGAGCATGCATCATTTCTACATAGATCCTTACATTAACAAGAGTAATTAGGACGTGTTTGATTGTATTGCCTTATCATTACTGCTTGATTTATTTGATAACATGTTAACTTTTACTGTATAGTTCCACTAAGTTGATCACTCAGTCCCACATTCTGGGACGGTGTTTCAACACCAACCAGACTCTATCTTAGATGTAGATGATGATGCGACCCCTGAGGCAGAGCAGGAGTATAGGGATGGCGAGGACGCATTTTCTTTTATGCAGTTCTCAGGCGGGTTCATGTGAGCCTTGTCCTGATCTACGGGGATTTTGGGTTTTCTTTTGTAATAGATGATTTCATTTTGATACTTATATTTTGAAAACAAATACTTGTAACTATGACCTGACAGAGCATACATATCACAGGGACTTACACACATATACACATATATTTCTTTAAGTCTTCCGCTTGCGTCTTTCACTTATCCTTGGATTATGTTTGCAGTTTGGCTTAATATACTCCATGTTTTATGCACTCATACAGACAACAGACATCCATCATTACATACGTTGCATAAGTGATGTTTTGAAACTCGGGAGCTGAGTTATGCTCGACCCCTGAATTTTAGGGCGTTACAAGTTGGTATCAGAGCATGATTTAGATTATACCGGACCTAGGTTATGGTCACACAATGCATGCTGACGCCAACTTAGTGTAGGAGGTGTGAGATTATTCTAGAATCTGTGTAAGTTTTCTAGCTGCTCCTATCGACGAACGTTGTCTAAAAATGATCGCCGAGAACAAGTTCGTGCACACTCCTGATCACACACAGTGACCCCAAATATCTTCTAGACCATCCATTGACGAGTTGAAATGGTGTATCATCCCTTTCCAACCATTAGAATGCCGGTAATAGTGTATATGTATCAGATTCTATTCATAGTGGCCTGATAAGTGTCGAATCGGACTAGGGGCCCAATCGGGGCAATTTCAGGGGGACCTAGGGTGGGACCTACATCATTTTAAAGCTTAGGGGGCAGGAGGACCTCACACAAATGGTGAGTCATTTCCAGACTGTTCAGAGACCGGCGATGACCTCGTAGGTTCGGCGAGCCCTCGCCGCCCAGCGGGCCAAGTTGGGTGGGCCAGCTCGAGCCGACGCATGTGGGATCTAGTGTGGCCCAATCCTCCATGGTTGCTCGATTTTAACCCCTCCTAAACCCTCTTTCCTTCACAAATCACCCCTCCAAGCTTCCACTTTCTTGAAATTTTTCTCAATACCCCACAAAAATTCCTCCACAAATCCTTTCTTCTTCCATTTTCATGCATCCCCATTCTACCCATTTCAAAACCCACCTCCACTGCTGTTTCCCTGTCTTTTCTTTCCATTTGAGCACTCAAATCCTTCCTTTGAGTCTCAAATTCATAGAAGCCTCACCATTCTTCCCATTTTCCTCTTTTCTCTGATTTTTCATAGCCCTATTCGAGCTTATTACAGTCATATTTTCCATTTTCTCCATTCTCTCTTTCATGGAAAAGAAGAGAGCTCCCATTGATGAAGCTGGGCCTAGCCGCCCAATCCGTGCACGAAGGCCGAGACGTGCCGTCGTGAGCACGACCGCCACTCGAGAGTTTCAGACAAAGCGGGATCTCGATCCTCAGTCTCCCGTTAGAAGAAACTTGTTGGCGGAGCTATCTCATGGAGTTTATGAGGGCCGTAGGGTCCTTTTTGAAGCTCATGTAGATCCGCGGCTATTTGGAGAATATCTCTTATTGGAGTGCTTGGAAAAGGCCGGTTGAAGTCCGCTGTTCGAGGGTGAATACCGTGCCAATGTGGGTATTGTCCAAGCTTTTTATGCCCACATTTGGGAATCTTCACTGGAGCCATTACAGTTCAAGATCCCTTGCAGAAGAGATCGGGAGGCCACGATTAACATCGCTTTGATATCCCGACTTCTGAACGTGCCGCTTGGTGAGGTTCATGCAAGTGAGAAGAATCTGAGTAGTGCGCGCAAGAGGGATCGCCGTACGCGGTTCCTATGTGGTCGTCTGGTCGAATAACAGCTTAATAGAAGCCTTTTAGCAACCAACATGACGGACGACTTCCGCTTGCTTCACCACATGTGCACATTCAATATTTATCCAAGGTGGAGCAACCGCAGTGAGTGTACGTGCCTGATGGTAGATTTCTTGTATCAGGTGGGGCAAGGAGAGAAGCTGTGTGTGCCAACGTACATCTTGCGTCAGATTGTCCTTATCACTCGTTCGAATAGGAGGACCGAATTGCTCCCATTTGGCTGACTCATTTGTAAGCTTGCACATGAGTTTGGCTACAGACTCGGGGCGAAAAGGTGAGTACCTGTTTGTTACATTAATGTGACAACTCTTAATCAGATGGATATCGGGCCTCATCGACGACAAGCCTTACTTGAAGAGAGTGAGGATGAGACTGAGAGTGATGAAGAAGAGAGTAATAAGGAAGGTGGAGCTGAGATAGAAGAAGAAGAAGAGTAGACAAGGAAGAAGTGGAGGCCCAGGACACGAGTGAGAGTTCTCCTCCTGTGGCACCGGAGCAGGGTGCAAATCAGGCCGCCAGGGATGCCTGTATAGCCTAGCTTGAGGAGGGTTAGGCTGTCCTATGCCAGGATATTATGGATCTTTGAGGCCTCGTGAAACATAAGTTCAAGAAGATGTCTCAAACTTTGAAGTTTATCCTGTGTTGTCTGCAGGATAAGGGTGCCGCTCCTCCATCTCCTGATTCTGACGAGTAGCTACAAATGTAGTCGTCCCTTGCTCTATTTTATTGTTTGTTATTGTGTGTAGCCGTTATAGGCCTAGTAGTTTAGAAGTTATCATGTGGTTTGAAGCTTAATATGTATTAGCTCGCATGCTTTCTCTGTCGTGATCCATGTATTGTTGCACTTCTTGTATTGCGATAATTTTGTTAAATGAAATGCATGTTGTTTTTCCATGAGTTGTGATGTAAATACTGTGTGGGTGGATTATGTGGATGTTGAATCTCACAGGTTGCATCCTCTATTGAATATAGGGTATGCCTCCTAAGGGCTCGAAGACTTCGGCCCGTCTCTCTTTGGACGAGTCGCTTGCCGGGGTTTTCCCCCTCGGCGATAGCCAGGCGGATCCACAGTCGGGCCCGTCTCATTTTGGTGTTGGACTGAACTCTCAGCCAGCTACTGGCCCCGCTGCGGGGCTGACTCTTATGATACCAGTCATAGCTCCACTCGTCATGCTTCCGGTTCCTGAGCCGAACCGTGCATCTGCGTAGACGCCTCATGCATCTTCGTCTACTCCACTTGAGCAGTTGATGTTGTTGATGCAGCAGCAGCAAATCCAGCACCAGCAGTAGCAACAACAGTTTTTGTCTTCCATGGCTGGCATCTTTGCTCAGTCGATGGGGGCGACTCCACCTGCTTCACCTATGCATTCATCTGGGAACACTAGTGCTAGCGGCACATTTGAGCGATTCCAACACTTACAACCTCCCACATTTACGGGTTCTCATAGACCCGAGGAGGCCGAGTACTGGATTGATCGCATCTCTAAGATGATGAGGCCGCTTCACGATTCTGAGGTTGAGCAAGTCGAGCTTGCCTCCTTCATGTTTGAGAAGGAGGCCAGTTTATGGTGCGACAGTGTTCTTCACACAGTTGCGGAGGGTTTTGAGTGGTCGTGGCAGGCGTTTAAGGCACGCTTCCATGAGAAGTATTTCCTAGTCACTTACCGACATGAGAAGGAGAGTGAGTTCCTACGCCTCCGTCAGGGAGAGATGTCGGTGACTGAGTATAAGAACTGGTTTACTGAGCTGGGTCGATATGCTCCATTGCTTCTAGGTGATCAGCCGATGCGGATGCGGCATTTTTCTGAGGGGTTGAGGCCTGAGATTCGATCGAAGATGTGCTGTGCTAGCATATATTCTTATGCTGAATTGGTGAGCATGTCCCTACGAGCTGAGCAGGATGGGGATAGGTCGTCCCGTATGCGAGCACCTATGGTTCTCAGACCACGACCTGACTTTTCAAGTACACCATTTCTCGGTAAGAGGCCACGCGCAGATTCTCCTCCGAGACGTGTGGCGTCTCTAGGGCAGCCGATGCGTTTTGACTTGCATTGTTTGTACTGTGGGAAGATTAGGCATTCGGATTGTAATTGCTTTACGCGAATGCTGGACAGTGGATTTACTCCGCCACAGAGGATCAGCCGTCCGATGCCTCAGGTCATATCAACTCCACCCCTTCATTCAGTACCAGCTCATCCATCTTTCAGACCTTCTGTACCTCACTTCAGGCCACCTCAGCGGCCCATGGTTCCACCGCCGAATCGCCCTCAGCAGGCTCGAGTTCACGCCCTTACAGCTGAAGCACCTGGGGCTGACTTGGCATTGAGATCTTTTAAGGTTGCAGCTCACATTCAAGGTATTCTCATTTCCTTGTTGGTGGATACTGGATCCATTACCTCTATTATATCATATGCGGCAGTTAAGCGGCTGAGTTTGGGCACTGTTACTATGAAGGGAGTGATACTCACTACCACTACAGGGACCTCCTCTGATATTACCAAGATTTGTATAGGTTATTTGATTGATCTAGAGAGTAGATCGATTCTTGTTGACTTGTTTGTCGCATCTCTATATCATTACGATGTCATTTTGGGAATGGATTGGCTCATGAAGATGCAAGCAGAGATTGATTATGAAGTTAGGCTGGTGACAATCTATGGACCTGAGGGCGAGACAGTTACTTTCCCTGTTAAGGTCAGTTACCCTTTCTGTTTTGGTTATTATACTTCTCTGTTGGAGAGTATTGCTAGTTCGGCGCTTGCAAGCACACCAGTAGTTCGGGATTTTGAAGATGTATTCGAGTCGATTCCTGGATTATCCGCTCGACGTGAGATTGATTTTACTATCGATCTCATGCTTGGAGCAACACTTATTTCTTTGCCCACCTATCACATGCCTTCGAGTGAAATAGAGGAATTGAGGAGGTAGATAGATGGCTTGTTGAAGTTGGGCTTTATTTGACCTAGTGTGTCCCCTTGGGGAGCACCTGTTCTGTTTGCCAAGAAGAAGGATGGTTCCTTGCGATTATGTATAGATTATCGTAGGTTAAAATAGGTGATAGTGAAGAATAAGTATCCCTTACCTAGGATCGATGATCTATTTGATTAGTTGAAGGGGGCACGGTACTTTTCGAAGATTGATCTACAGTCAGGGTATCATCAGTTGCGCATCAAGGATGAGGACATGCAGAAGACCACATTCAGGACTGGCTTCGGCCATTATGAGTTCCTTGTGATGTCGTTCGGTCTTACGAATGCACCGGCCGTGTTCATGGATCTGATGAATATGGTGTTTCAGCTATTTTTGTTTCGATTTGTCATTGTCTTTATCGATGACATTTTAATATACTCTATGAGTCGGGAAGAGCACGAGGAGCACTTAAGAGCGGTCTTGGATACTCTGAGGAAGAATAAGCTTTTTGCGCAGTACAAGAAATGTGATTTCTGGAAGGGGGAAGTCAAGTTCCTAGGACATGTGGTGTCCAAGGAAGGGATAGCTATCGATCTCGCTAAGGTAGCTGTAGTTCAGGACTGGAAGCAGCCTGGTTCAGTTACTGAGGTGAGAAGCTTTCTGGGTCTAGCAGGCTATTATCGATGCTTCATACGAGACTTCTTGAAGATAGCCAGACCGTTGTCTCAGTTGACATGGAAAGACTTGAAGTTTGCTTGGAATGAGAAGGTGGAAATAGCTTTTCAGGGGCTGAAGGACAAGTGGACATCCGTCCCTGTGCTAGTATTGCCAGAGCAAGGGGTTAAGTATATGATATATACTGATGCTTCTCGCATTGGTCTGGGTTGTGTCCTTATGCAGAAGGATATGGTGATTGCATATGCCTCGAGACAGTTGAGGAAACACGAAGAGAATTACCCTACACACGACCTAGAGTTGGCAGCTGTCATTTTCGAATTAAAGCTCTAGAGACATTACCTCTACGAGGAGGAGTTCGAGCTCTTTTGTGACCACAAAAGCCTTAAGTATATCTTCACGTAGCGTGACTTAAATTTGAGGCAATGCCGATGGATGGAAACATTGAAAGACTTTAAGTTTGATGTCTCTTACCATCCGGGCAAGGCAAACCTTGTGGTACGCGTTGAGTCGCAAGAAGGCTGTAGAGTTTGCAGCTCCGCTAATGATGGCAGAATGGGACATGATGGAGTTTATGCGAGACTTTGAGCAAAAACTCATGGTGGAAGAGCTGTATGAAGTTATCGCACACATTCGAGTATAACCCCTCATTGACGAGATGATCATTATAGCTCAGGCAAATGATGAGCTATTAGCAAAGATGAGAGAGCGGGTTAGTACAGATGAGGACTCCAAGTGGAGTGTTGGTTCAGATGAGGGCCTACGATATCGTGGCCGATTATGTGTCTGAGACATTCCTGACTTGAGACGGGAGGTTCTCGAGTTAGCCCATAATTCTAAGCTTGCGATGCATCCAGGTAGCACGAAGATGTATCAAGATATGAGAAGATCCTATTGGTGGGACAACATGAAGGTTCACATTACTGAGTTTGTATCTCGTTGTCTCACGTGCCAGCAGGTCAAGGCAGAGCATCGCCGACCTCCTGGACTGCTTCAGCCCATGCCCATAGTAGAATGAAAGTGGGACTTCATCTCCATGGATTTTATTTCAGGGCTACCGAGAACGAGGAAGGGACATGACTCTATTTGGGTGATCGTCGACCGATTGACGAAATCGGCTTATTTCTTACTGATCAGAGTCACAAACTCTGTAGACGAGTTGGCTAGGTTATACATTAAGGAGATAGTACGTCTGCATGGAGTTCCCTTGGAGATTGTGTCTGACAGAGACATGCGATTCACATCTATCTTATGGACTCGCATCCAGGAAGCGATGGGTGTGAAATTGAAGTTCAGCACCACGTTTCATCCGCAGACAAATGGGCAGACGGAATGTGTGAATGAGGTTTTGGAAGACATGTTGCGAGCTTGTGTTTTGAATTTCAAGGATAGTTGGGATGACTGTCTCCCTTATGCAGAGTTCACGTATAACAACAGTTTCCAGGAGAGTATCGGCATGACTCCCTACGAGGCATTGTATGGTCGCCTGTGTAGAGCACCGCATTGCTGGGCAGAAGTTGGCAAGCGTAGTTTGATTGGCCCAGAGTTGGTTCAGGCGACTTCAGAGAAAGTTGACATTATTTGACGTTAACTTCTGACAGCCCAGAGCAGGCAAAAGGGTTACGCTGATACAACGCGGCGACCGCTTGAGTTTGAGGTTGGAGACCATGTATTTTTTAAGGTTTCCCCTATGAAGGGAGTCATGCAGTTTGATAAGAAGGGTAAGCTCACGCTGAGATTTATTAGTCCATTTCAAATGCTGGATCAAGTGGGAGCGGTAGCGTACCGCCTTGCTTTGCCCACACCACTCCCGTGTGTGCATAACGTATTTCATGTTTCTATGCTGAAGAAGTATGTTCCTGATCCTTCACATATTATCAGTTGGGAGCAGGTGCAGTTGAGCGAGGATGCCACATATGTACTGCGATCGACACGTATTCTAAATGGGAAGGAGCAGGCATTGCGTAGCAAGGTCATTGCTCTTGTGAAGGTACTGTGGCGCATCACAGTGAAGAAAAGGCTACTTGGGAGACAGAAGTTGAGGTCAGAAAGAACTACTCTCAGATCCTTGAGGAGTATGAGAAGGTATGAATTTCGAGTATGAAATTTTTCTTTAAGGGGGGTGGATTGTAATGACCCGAAAAATTTATTGCTAAGACCTGAGTATTACCTCAAATTCTTTAGAAGTTAGTGTGGGTTAACTAGCGCTAATCTCGATTGCTTGTGAAATTAGCTCCAATCACTTTAAATTTGATCTGCAAGACTCAAAACCTGTAGAATCGTTAGCACTATGTTACCCTGAAATCTAGGATTCAACACTAAATTTAGTTGCTCTCGGGAGTACTTGGAAATTTTGTATCGGACCTGAACTGTGCGTCGATAGTCCGATAGCGATGATCTTAGACAATTAAGATCACCTTGTTGGGCTTGACCATCACCTCAAAAATTAAGTCCAGATGATGTCCTGAGTCGATTTGCTTGAGTCCAGAGTAAGGACTGTGAGAAAGGTGAGAAATTAAATATGAATTTATGAAATCTGAGTCATGTCGCTTGCACGATGATTTTAAGCAATTTGACCGTTGGATTCTAACCCAAATTTACCCTCGGATCAGGGAAGATGGCCCAGGCATGTCATAGTGCCGGTGGACCTGATCGAGTTTCGATGACCGTTGAATTGAGATTGGTCCACCACGACTGATCTGTAAATCCGATCGGTACAAAAACTCAGCCTGACCTAGATCTACGGTCAGTGAACTTAAGTCCGACCGCACGTGGAAAAGGGACCACCAGAAGTGCTCCGTTGGATCAAAATAGACCCGATTTGGTTATAACCTAAGTATACCTTAGCCCTGGGGCTATTTTTATCATTTTAAAGCCTATATAAAGACCTTAAACCCTCACTCTCAAATTCTATACGAATTTCCTAAACCCTAGCTAAGAGAGAGAGAGAGAGAGGAAAAGAGAGAGAAAGTGAGAGAGAAGTTGGTGAATCATCTTGAGATTCTTCTCTGTTATTTTGCATACCTAAACCATCACTTCTGAATTGTTATTCCGGCGATTCTAAGTTCATTTTTGGGTAAGTCAATAAAAACCTAACCTATTTTAGAGCTTAGAATAGTCTAAGTGTTGATGTAACTCTTTTATTCATGCCTTAGGTTATCTAGTCATCGTTGACGAAGACTTATCATCTGAATCAGATCTGTTGCACACTTTTTGGTTAAAGGTGCAGACTATATTCATATAGGTCATGGTTTTTAAGGGTTTCAATGTCGGTTAATGGTTTATTATTGTTGTGGGTGCAATTTTACATGCTAAATGCGATGTTTATATTGTGTTCCTGATATATATGAGTTATATTGAGATTTGTGTATCCCTTATATATGTAGAAAGTATCATATACGTATGAAATACGAACATGTGTTTGCCATGATTAATTGTCATGTATTCGTGCTAGTTGTATGTGTATCAACTCCTTGGCGAAAGGAATTGTCTAAATGTGTGTTATCACCAACATACGTCATGTATATTGGAATATGTAGTCTAAGTGTTTGTAGAAATGTCTGAATGATCTAGTGTGTAATATATTATCCTACTTACGGGCGTTGAGAAGAGATTCTCAACTATCTTATCGAAGTGTATGATTTCCTACATGCAATTTACATTCTTTGTTGTTTAACTTCAGACACTACTTATGTGTAAATCTATGTTAAGTTGATGTTCATCAAATGCTTACATGCTGTTTGATTAGAATTGTTGATCCATTACTGTTCTGAATTGCGGGTATGTATATCTGTTATACTTGAATGTGTTAGGACTATGAAATAGTCCAGGAAATCGGTAATAGACGTTGAATTCGTGGCTAAGGTTATTTTCACCACGTAGGACATGTTTGATGAACCCCAGTCATATTAGGGTTGACGGCAGTGGTTTGGCCACATGGAGTGTTTGCGCACTCTATGTCGTTCAACTCAACGTGCGCTCATGCTAGTCGAGCTCGTCAGGTAACCCGATTGTCCCGGTGGATGTGCACCACGTATGGACGCTATTGTTTGAATCTAAGGTACCAAACTTACCAATGCAATCCTGTTAACCATTGTACCTCGATCCACTAAGACTCATGAGCCAGGCATGGTGGTATGGGACATCGTGGTCGAGCTGTCGGCCTACACTGGGGTGACGAGCCTCCCCGGAGTAACCAGTGAGCATACCAGACTCGTGAGCTGATTATGGTGGTATGAGACACTATATTCGTGCTGTCGACCTACGTTGATTGTTGATGAGCCCTTTGTAATGACCTCGAGCATACCTTGATACTACATTGAGGCGACGAGTCTTAGGGTAGTAACTAAGGTATGATAGGCATGCATTGATAGGTGATGAGCCCTTTGCAGTGACTTAGAATCATATGATCATATAAGATTGTCTAGGACTGACGACCCTAAAATGGATCACCATTTGGAAATTGATATGAGGAAGGTACCTTAGCTTCCCAATCATATTGTATGAAAAGGACTAATAACAACTTGGTAATCATGTTCATGCACCGCATTGCATGTGCTTTGGCGTCGTGGGCACTACGGGAGGTTGTCATGCGTACCGTAAGATGAAGACGCTGAGGGAGTACAGGCGAGAGCATGCATCATTTCTACATACATCCTTGCATTAACAAGAGTAATTAGGACGTGTTTGATTGTATTGCCTTATCATTACTGCTTGATTGATTTGATAACATGTTAACTTTTACTATATAGTTCCACTGAGTTGATCACTCACTCCCACATTCTGGGACGGTGTTTCAACACCAACCAGACTCTGTCTTAGATGTAGATGATGATGCGGCCCTTGAGGCAGAGCAGGAGTATTAGGATGATGAGGACGTGTTTTCTTTTATGCAGTTCTCAGACAGGTTCATGTGAGTCATGTCCTGATCTATGGGGATTTTGGGTTTTCTTTTGTAATAGATGATTTCATTTTGATACTTATATTTTGAAAAAAAAACTTGTAATTATGACCTGGCAGAGCATACATATCTCAGGGACTTACACACATATACACATATATTTCTTTAAGTCTTCCGCTTGCGTCTTTCACTTATCCCTGGATTATGTTTACAGTTTGGCTTAATCTACTCCATGTTTTATGCACTCATACAGACAACAGACATCCATCATTACATATGTTGCATAAGTGATGTTTTGAAACTCGGGAGCTGAGTTATGCTGGACCCCCGAATTTTAGGGTGCTACAGGGAAGATCGGGGAAAGACAAGGGTGGACTAGGATATGACAAATTTAAAACCAGATCCAAAAATGTAGTAACAATATTTAAGAAATCAATTGCATCAGGGAGTAAAACAAAGACTACTCCGGTTTGTCATTTATGAGGAGATTCTGGCCATTATAAATTTAAATGCATGTCACCTAAGAGGACTCAACTCAATTCTGGTCAAAATCATACCGATAAATATAGACAAACCAGAAGAACAATTGAAAATGTTAGGAATCCACCTAGGAATATGGCTATAAATAATACACATCCATCACCACCCAGAATAGTAAGAAATCCTGTCATGAAATGGGTAATGAAAGAAAAGAAAATTTGCCTTGTTACTCACTCAAATCATATAACAGGCAATGATGCTAAGTGATACTTGGATAGCGGATGCTCAAGACATGTCACAGGTGACAAATCCCTTCTTTCAAATTATTCAGATCTTAATGATGGGATAATCACCTATGGAGACAGAAGTACCGCTAAGGTAATTGGACAGGGAATTATCAAAGGAATAAATTCACTCAAAAATGAGAATGCCTTTTGCATAGAAGGATTGACATATAATCTTCTGAGAATTTCTCAAATATGGGACAATGAGAATGTGGTTACATTCAATGAACAAGAATGCGAAATCCTAAACCTATCAGGTCAATCAATGATGAAGGGTTGTCACACAAATAACCACTGCTACGTCATTAAAAGGCAAAGGAAGGGCTGATCCATATGCCTAGAAATATTGAACATGGAAAAACAAGTCCAGGTTATGCATCTAGATCTGGATAGTTGCTGAAAAGATGTAATTATTGCTGAACTTTTAATGATACATCTGAGGACCCTCACCTTAATATTTTTTTTTATATAAACATCTTAATGTTTATAATTTTGGATTGAACAATATTTGTACAAATTTTTACTGTGTATACTGTTTGATTAAAGATATACTATATTATATATGAAAGTTTGTCGAAGTGCTGAAAAATGAAAAATATTCACCTTCGATATGTCTATCGATAAGTCATGAGGACTCTCGTAAGTCATGAGGACTCTCGATTAAATCGACCAAGAATCAATATCATCGTCGCCTCGTTGGAATGGGAAAAGTCACATTATCGAGAATTTTATCGAAGACATCCTCGATAACATCGAATGAGGTCCATCGATATCATCGAAACAGTACTCGGTGATATTAAAGTGTGCTGCCCGATAAAAGGCGCTTGAGCAGGAAAATGGCTTTTCACTTCTAAAAATCATTTTTCCTTTTTTCCTGCTCGTCCCTCTCAGCTGGTTTGCAAGAATCTTCATCTGGGAGTCCTAGGCATCATTCAATTCCGGTAATACCCCTTATATTTCCTCCTTACATCAAGATTCCATCTTGCTCTTTTTGGGTATTTCTTGATTTTCAAGAGAAATTTTATCTGTTTATATCTCTAGATTCGTCAAAACCTTCTATGTGAGTATCGGCAAATGGGCAAGGACAAAAGGAAATCGTTTGGTCATGGAGAATCTTCGAGATCCTCCAGGTAAAAGGTTCTTGCTCCAAGAGAAAAGGCAAGGGCTCTTAAATATGGGACTCCCACGCACCAGCGAACAAAGTAGACATTGCGTGGCAGGTCCCAATCTGAAGCACCGGGCCCTCCTCCTACCGGGGTGAATTTGGTGTTGGCCAAATACACTGGAAGGAAGTTAGTTCTTGAAAGGAGGGTAGATAGGGAATGTCTAAAACCCTATAATCTGGAACCCCTGTTAGCCAAAATTGGATGGCTACCTCTCCTTGATTTTTGCAGTCTATGTCACTATGAACAGACCTACAACTTCTTTGCTTCCAGGCATTCGCCGATGGCCGATCCTCCATCCATCACGGTTTCTATTGAAGGTGATGATGTAGAAATTACTCCTACAGCCATTACAAACATCCTTGTGCTTACTCTATCACCCGTCGGTTTCCTTGACATGGACCTTGAGAATGTTGAAACCCGGTCCATGGTTACAAAGTTTCTCTATCATGGTCGTGATAACACCTAGTAGCAAGGCAATGCGCTAAATCAAAATTCATGGAACCTTAGTATCATATTTTGCATGGCATGTTTGCCTCCAACATATATCCTAGAAGTACCAATCATTCGGATCTCACCAGGTTCATGGCCATGGTAGTCTACTCCGTAGATACAAGAATCAAAATCTGCCTTCCTACTCTAATTGTGCATCAACTAGTATATGCGATTCATACGTCTTGGGATGTTCATTTGCCCTCTCCTTGGATCATTCACACAATATGCAATGCGATCGGTCTTCCAACAACAAACGGTTCGGAACTTCCCCTTCAACACTTTAACAAGAACAACATTAAAAAGACGGATTTAAAGTTCCACAAATTTCCCGAAGACCTACCAGAGAAAGAAATTCACGAAGAAGGAGAAGGTAGTGAAGGCGAGGCTCTAGCCGAAGGCGCTGGAATGGCTGAGGGTGACCCTCTTGATCCCCAACAAGCTCCGTCCTCATTCGAACCTGGGCACGCAAAAAGGTTCAAGCTCCACCAGGATAGGATTGGAGAATTGATGTGGGAAGTCACCTAACTAAAGGAGACCGTGAATGTACGGTTCACTGTCTTAGAACGATTGGTGAATGGGGTGTAGCAGTTGGTGCAATAATTTGTGGATCTGATCACCTGCAGACGCGACGATATAGCACCGTCCTCCTCTGCACCTCTGCCATAGTATAAACAGTCTATGTGCCATCACATACACCCTACTCTCATCTTAACGTGCGGGCAGGGGTATCTTTTTGAATGCCCTACGATCGCATGAGTGTATGTGATGGCTTACTAACTCGCATGGTCAAACAAGTTTTTTATTTTTTATTTTTTATATTTTATGTACATGCCCATGGATGGGCTAGATACTTGTGTTTGTTTTTGGGTACCCATGGATGAGCTTGATTTATTTTTTTGTTTAGGATGGATAACAGTCGTAGAGGTCTTTAGACCAGTCGAAGACGTAATTTACTCACCTATAAATAGAGCACAAATCTCAGAATAAATTAGGAAATTGAAGCTAATTTAATTCGGCCTTCTGAGAGATAAGTCTGTGCTCCATTTTAAGCTAAGTGTGCATATTTAATATTCTCTTTCTTTAGCTTTTCTTATTTGATTTTGTTCTTGTATACCAATCTTATTTGAAAAGTTGAATTGCTGTATTCCATTTTCTTGGAATCAAATTCAAATAGAGCTACACCCAATTGGTTTAATTTAAAATCTCTTAGAACTTAGATCCATTACAAAGAGAGTATTGGACATTGAAGTTTAACATTCAAATCTCTACTCGGACTTGGTTCTTCTGGGCTCCTACAATGAAGGAGAAATTTAGGTATTTTATGTTTGTGTAATTTACTTTCATTTGGTTTTCTTTTAGGATTTTCCAGAAAAATCTCATTGTATTGATTATCTGAGGAGAGCCAGGAAACTCAGAAGAGGGGTTTTTTAATTGTGTAAGCCCACAGAGAAAAACACAATTGTGAAGGTTTTGGGCGAACCTGGAAAACCTATCTTTGATAGTGAACGCTGATATCCCCTATGTGAGGATATTAGGAGTGGAGTAGCGTTGTGTGGATGTTGTTGAATAATTGGTGTACATACAGGCGAATCACTATAACTCTTTGTCTTGTGATTTGAATGCTTACTTAAGTTTTATATCTCTTTTCATTCAAATTTGTGGAATGTATGTGTGGATGTGAATGTTGTAAAATTTACATTTCAAGCAAAGTGGGAATGTTGTAATAATTTAGTTTTAAATTCCTGCAATTTATTTTAATTCCTTGCTATTTATTTATTCCTCTCCGGTTTGAGTTTTTGATACAAAGGACGTTCTAGAAATAAGGTTGTCTTACCATAAACCTTTGGTTTTTATGGTGTAAGGTTGTCCTTAGAACTGAATTCGTATCAACCTCTCAATACTTATTTAGTGAGGTTTCTTTTTGAAAAGGCCAAGCTATATGTCCTAGAGGGGGTGAATAGGACAGTGCCAAATTAAAACTTATAATGGCGGAATAATAAAGAATATGATAGCCAAAGTAAATCACAATGCAGTAAATTAAAATAACCTCAAAATTCAGATCTTGAGAGGTTGATACAAACGTTGTTCTAAGGACAACCTTACACCAAAAACAGAGTTTATGGTAGGACAACCTTATTTCTAGAAAGATCTTTGTATCAAGTCTCAAATCGAAGAGGAATACAAAAATAAATATAAACTGAATTGAAATAACTTGTAATCAGAAATGTATTGTTCTAGGGACAGCCATACACCATAAAAATGGCAGGGCAACCTTGCTGGAACAACTTTCAAATGAAATTGAAATTCAAGCTGATAAAGGAATAGCTGAAAATAAATTCTACACTATTACAACATTCTCACAAAGCTTGAATTAAATAATTACAACATTCACCACCATACATACATCCCACAAAAGAATAATTAAAAAATAAGAAGTATAAAACAATCAACCACAATACAAGGGTTTATAGTGGTTCGCCTGTGTGTTCACCAACTGTTAAACAACAGCCACACAAAAAGCTACTCCACTCCTAATATCCTCACACAGGGGATATTAACGTTTACTAACAAATAGGTTTTCCCAGGTTCACCCAAAACCCTTACAATTGTGTCTTTATATGTGGGCTTACACAATTAAAAAACCCCACTTCTGAGTTTTCCTGGCTCTCCTCAGATAACCAATATAACAAGATTTTTCTGGCAAATCTTGAAAGAAACCAAAATAATAGAAAGGAATTTACAATATGTAAAATACCTGAATATCTCCTTCGTTGTAGCAGCCCGGTAGAACCAAATCAAAGTAGATGATTGAATGTCCAAGTTCAACGTCCAATACTTGATTACAATGGTTCTAATTCTAATAGATTTTAAATTAAACCAAATAGGGCTTGCCTTAATTGATTTTGATTCCAAAGAAAGGGAATAACAATTCCTCTTATCAAATCAGATTGGAATAGTAGAAACAAAATCAATTAAAATAAAGCTAAGGAAAGAAGAATATTAAATAAGCACACTTAGCTTAGATGGAGCACAGAATTATCTCTCAGAAGTTCGACGAAGATTGGCTTGAATACTTTAATTAATTCGATAATTTCTTCTGAGATTCGTGCACTATTTATAAGTGAGAAGATCGGGTCTTCGACTGGTCTAGAGTGCTCTTCGACTAGTCGAAGCACTAACAGATATTTGAAAAATCCGGTGGGATATGCTTTGACAGTTCTACGACTGGTCGTAGCTCTCCTACGACTGGTCGTAGGTCACCTACGACTGGTCGTAGGTTTCCTTCGACCGGTCGTAGGTCCTGAAAATCTTGGACTTCGAGTCGAAGATTGTGCGACTGGTCGAAGATACGATTGGTCGAACAGATTCCTAGACTAGTCGAAGGCTAACAGATTTTATCCAGAATTTGTAACAAACTCACGACTGGTCGAGGAATTTCTTAGACTGGTCGAAGCAAGTCTAGGACTAGTCGAAGAAGACCTAGGACTAGTCGAAGAACAGACCAATCACATGTAAAATAAACATTCGATTTATGTATCTGAAATGACCTACTTCTAAGGTCAACCTATGGTCAATCAAACCTCAACCATGAAGTAAAGGACATTGAAATATTCGGAACTTGTGACCTTGAAGTATGAGCCTTGAAGTCTTGATGTAGATCAAACCTTGATGTAGCTCAATCTTGAAAGTGTACAAACTGCCTTGAACTCTTCTTGAAGTCTTGCAGCTTGAGTCTTGTCATGTGAGCAGTTCTTTCATTCAAGATCTTGAGTCTTGTACTTGTGAGCTTTGCTTGTTGTGAGCTTAGCTTGTTCATGAATGTTGATCCTTGAGAGAGCTTCACTTAAGCAAGTTATATATAACATAACAGTGATTTTGTCACCACGAATTTGACAACAGACAGGGATATAAACTATAGCACTTACACTTTTATTTTAGCATTGTGATTTGATTTAGTTTATTTGGCTATCTATCTTACTTTATTCCGCTGTTAAAATTTTATTTTGGCATCGTCCTATTCACCCCCCCTCCTCTAGGACGTATAACTAGGCCATTTCAAGTGGTATCAGTGCTTAATAGCTCACTCTTATTGCTTTTTATTTGGATTTAATTCCTGAGCTAATGATCTAAGCTATATATAAGATGTCAAATTTTGATAGCCTATCAGTCACTAGGCCTCCACCCTTTGGTGGCTCCAACTATGCCTATTGGAAAACCAGGATGAGGATCTTCCTTAAATCAATGGATGAGAGTGTGAGGCATGCCACAGTGACTGAATGGAACCCACCTACCACTGAAGTGACTGCTATTGATGGTTCAAAATCAATGAGAGTAACACCATATTTCTCATGGACCACCCTTCAGAAAAATGAGAGTAGTGCTAATGCAAAAGCACTAAATGCAATCACTTGCGCACTATCACTAGATGAGTTCAAAAGAATCATATCCTGTGATACTGCAAAGCAAGCCTATGATATATTAGAAATGACACATGATGATACTACAATTGTCAAAAAATCTAAAGTCCAACTCCTCACAACCAAATTTGAAGAAATTCATATGAAGGAAAATGAAATGTTTATGGACTTTTACACTAGATTAAATGACATTGTAAACTCAATGTAGGGTCTTGGCAATAAAATCCTAGAAAGTAAAGTGTGTGCAAAGATACTACACTCACTTCCTGAACGATTCAACTCTAAGGTAACCGCGATCTAAGAACTTCGTGATACGGACAATATGAGGGTAGAAGAACTAGCCGGCTCTTTACAAACCTATGAGTTAAACTTTAAAGCTCCTAAAAGTAAATCTATCACTCTTAGATCTTCTAAAGAAAACTCTGATTCTGAAGATGATATGGCTCTTTTAGTGAAAAAGTTTTACAAGATTTTCAAGAGTAAAAAGAGGATTAATTTTAAAAAATCAAATGATAAGAAAAGATTAAAACCCAAATCTAAAACTTGGAAGTCTTTGAAAGATAGTCAATGTTACAACTGCCAAGAATATGGGCATTTAGCAAACAAGTGTCCTAAAAAGGACAAACCCAAAAAGAAGGGTATGTTGGCTACTTGGGATGAATCATCTGATTCTGAAGCTTCTTCTGAATCAGAAGACTCTGAAACTGAGTCGGGCAGTGAAGTTAAAGCCCTTATAACTCTAGCCAAATTCACTTTTTCAGATCATGATGATTTAACTAGCGAAGAAAATCTAAATAATGATTATGAAAATGAAGATGTTCTTCAAGATGCTTACAATGCCCTATACAAGGAAAGTTGTAAAATTGCTATCAAACTTAAACTTCAAAAAGAAAAGTTTTTTAAACTCAAAGAATGTTTTTCATCTCTTGTTTTAGAAAAATTCCAAATTTCAGATTGTTTTGAAAACTTAAAATGTGATTTAGAATTCAAAACCTCCCTGATTGAAAATCTGAAATCTGAAAATGAGAGACTTAAAAATGAAGCATCTTCTCTTCTGAGTTTAAAGGATACATGGAGGTATGCCCAAGGAGATCCAAAGTTAGAAAAACTTTTATCTGAATTTAGAAAATGTGGCGATAGATTCGGGTTGGGATATGATAAAAATGTTCCTCCTAAAGAAAAGTATACTTCTCTTAAGTTTGTGAAAGGAGAGTCCTCTAATTCAAAAGGGAAAAATACTAGTCAAGGTTTTTCTAAAAATACAAAAGCTTTTTAAAAATCAAGAGGCAGTTATATCAACTTCAAAAATCAGAACAGAAACCCACTAGCTGAAAAGATAGTGGATTTACTCATGGAGCTCTTAAAATCTAACTCAGTAGGTCATTCTTATAACAACAGTCAGAAGAAGACCAACTATACTCCTAAACCCAAAACAGTTCTGAAATAGGTTCCTAAAGTTGCCTACTTGGTTGCCCACACCACTTTCGAACCAACAAGCCATTCAAAGTGGTGCCTAGATAGTGGATGCTCTAGGCATATGACAGGCGTCAAGGCCTTATTCACCGTTCTTAAAGATATGACTGATGGGTCAGTTACTTTTAGTGATGGAAGCAATTGCAAGATTATGGGCCAAGGTACGGTTCAACTCTATAACCTTCATTTGTTTAAAAATGTTTTGTATGTTGAAAGACTGAAACATAATCTTCTAAGCATATCACAAATTTGTGATAATAACCATAGTGTTCGGTTTTCTAATCAAAGCTGTGAGATTCTAAACAACAAGGGTTCAGTATTACTAACTGGACGTAGAACGTTTGAAAACTGCTATATTATTAGTGAATTCAGCTCATCTGATCAATCGTGTTACATGGTCCATACAGATGAGACTAATTTGTGGCACAAACGTATTGGACATGTACACTACCGAAATCTATATAGATTGAGAAAACGAGAACTTATAAGAGGTCTAACCAAACTACAAAAGTTAGATAAAATATGTGGTGAATGCCAAATTGGAAAATAAATAAAGAACTCACCCAAAAAGGTGAATTCCAATACCACATCAAGACCACTCGAGCTTCTCCATATAGATCTTGTAGGACCTATCAGGACAGAAAGTTGAGGTGGCAAAAGATATATCTTGGTAATAGTAGATGACTTTACCGGATATACATGGGTTTTCTTCTTAAGGGACAAATCAAAAACCTTTGAAGAAGTGAAAAGGGTTCTTAAAAGGATTCAAACAGAAAAAGGTTCTTAAGTCAGTAAGATTCGTAGTGATCATGGATCTGAATTTGAGAATAACGGTTTTGAGAAGTTCTGTAGTGACCAGGGAATATTACATGAATTCTTGGCACCCAAAACTCCACAACAAAATGGAATAGTTGAAAGGAAAAATAGAGTGCTTCAAGAAGTGGCTAATGTCATGTTGAACAGTATAAAGCTCTCTAAGAATCTCTGGGTTGAAGCAGTCAATACAGCTTGCTATATCATTAACCAGGTTTACACTAGTAAAGGTAATAATAAAATGGCTTACGAATTGTGGTTCGATAAAAAGCTGACTATCAAATACCTTCAAGTTTTTGGCAGCAAGTGCTATATTTTGCGAGATTGTGACTATCTGGGAAAGTTTCATACGAAGAGTGATGAAGGAATTTTTTTAGGATACTCTTTAAATAGTCGAGCTTATATGGTTCTGAACAAAAAGACCGGTGTGATTCAAGAGTCTATCAATGTAGTCATTGATGATCACTCAAACACACCAGTCTCAAGTTCAGATAATGATGAAGTCGTAGTAATTGATAAATCTGATACTTCAACTAATAAAACTGATTCTGAACTAAAGATTGTTAAAGATTATCCAACCACATAGATTCTTGGAAACCCTCTCACTAGTGTTCGTACCCATAAACAACTTCAGGATATATGTAATTACATATGTTTTACATCCCAGATAGAACCATCTAACATAAAAGAAGCTCTTGCTGATGAAAACTGGATTGTTGCGATGCAAGAAGAATTTAACCAATTTGTGAGAAATGATGTTTGGTATCTTGTACCTAGACCTAAAGATAAACACATCATTGGAACCAAATGGATTTTCAAGAATCAGTTTGATGAGCTTGGCAATATAATTAGAAATAAGGCTAGATTAGTGGTTCAAGGTTACACTCAAATTGAAGGCATTGATTTTGATGAAACCTTCGCACCAGTAGCACGTCTTGAATCAATTAGACTCTTTATATCCATTGTGTGTGTTAGAAAGTTTAAGATTTACCAAATGGATGTGAAAAGTACTTTTTTAAATGGTGATCTGCATGAGGAAGTCTATGTTAAACAACCGATGGGTTTTGAAGATCCCAAAAATACTGATCATGTGTATCGCCTTAAAAAGGCACTTTACAGTTTAAAACAAGCTCCTATGACATGGTATGAGAATTTAACAAAGTTTTTATTAAGCCATAAATTTCAAATGGGATGTGTTGATAAGACTCTGTTTATCAAAAAACATGATGATCACATTTTAATTGTACAAATTTATGTTGATGATATCATTTATGGATCTACCTACACTGACATGACTATTGAGTTTGCAGATTTGATGAAATCTCAGTTTGAAATGAGCATGGTTAGGGAATTGAATTATTTCCTTGGGTTGTAAGTAAAGAAAAAACCTGACGGAATATTTATTTCTCAATCTAAATATGCTATGAATTTGATTAAGAGATTTGGATTTGAGAATGGTAAGAACTTTGATACTCCTATGAGTACAACTTTGAAACTCTCAAAAGATTTTACAAATAAAAATGTAGATTTGAAATTATATTGTAGTATGATTGGTAGTTTACTATATTTAACTGCTAGTAGACCTGATATTGCTTTAAGTGTTGGTATTTGCACTAGATATCAGTCTAATCCTAAAGAGTCGCACTTGACTGCTGTCAAGCGGATTATGCGATATGTCACAAGTATTATTAATCTCGATCTCTAGTATCCACATGAGACTAGTGTTCAATTAGCTGGGTACTCGGATGCTGACTGGGCTGGTAATATTGATGATAGGAAATCAACCAGTGGTGGTTGTTTCTATATTGGAAGCTGTTTAGTTTTTTGGTTTAGCAAGAAACAAAGTTCTATATCACTTTCAATAGCTGAAGCTGAATATATCGCAGCTGGTAATGTGTGTATACAACTTGTTTTGATGAAACGTATGCTAAGTGACTATAGAATTAAACAAGATTCTATGTTATCATATTGTGATAATTCCAGTGCCATAAATATTTTGAAAAATCAAATTCAGCATTCTCGTACTAAGCACATTGACATTAAATTTCATTATATTCAAGAATTAGTAGAAGAAAAGGTTATATCTTTGGAATATATCCCTACCGAAAATTAACGTGCTGACATTTTCACTAAACCGCTCAACAAAAGCAGGTTTAACAAAATGAAATTTGATCTTGGCATATGCGTTTTAAAGTGATTATTTATGCCTATTTGTATCATAGTGTATATCATTGCTTGATTTGTTTTTAAATTTTTTAATATAATGCTGGAAATCAGTTTTTCTGGCCGACACTCGACCAGTCGTGAATCTACACGACCAGTCATGCTACGACCGGTTGTCTACATCCACGACTAGTCGTGAATCGCGTGAATCTCGTATAATTTGGGGAAATCAGTTGAGAATATGAATGCTAAGATGGAAAACATGTTTGTTGCCCATGATTTACAATTCAAGTATATGCGCAAATATCTTAGGCGCTTGAACAAGGGCTTGCATCAACTTGATCCTTCCATCCCTGCACCTTCATCTGGTTTTGATTAGATCTTTTAAGTTAGCTGGTCTATTATAACTTTATTACTCTTGTGTTAGCTTAACTGGTTTTGAGACTGTAGCTATTTTTGACTTAGCTCTGTATATGAATTATGTGGGCTATTTATGCTGGTTAATCATATCATGTCTTGTTTCCACTCATATATCTCTTTCCTTATTTCTCCTTAGCCATCTATTCTATGCTTCCTTTGTCCTATTATGACAAAAAGGAGGAGAATGGATATGGATGTGATGTGTCTAATGAATGATTATGTTATGAGAGGGAGTAGCATTGTATGTTACTCAGGGGGAGTATGTGCAAAAGTGGACTGTATGTTATGTTGAATATTGATTTACACGTTTGCAGGATTATGTTTGTATGCTGGTTGATAACAACTGGTACATGATATAATGATATAACAACTAGTGCATGATTCTTTAATCAGATATTTTGTGTTATGTAACATATCTTGGAAGTGTGTTTTGTCACTAATTTGACAAAGGGAGAGATTGTAAGTGCTATAGTTTATAGCCCTTTTTGTTATCAAATTTGTGGTGCTAAAGACACTTTTTTGCAGCTTGCATCTGTGAAAAATAATGCTCTACTCAAGATCAACTTTGTTTGACAAGCACCATTCACAAGTCAAGAATCTCAAGAAGCTTTCAAGTTTGAGCTCTAGTAAGACTTCAAGCTTTGCTACTTTTCAAGGTCTCTTATCTCTAAGTTTCAATGTCCTTACTTCACTTTTGAGTTATGACTGACTTTATGTGGACCTTTAGAGTAGGTCATTCTGGATACATAATTCATATGTTTTATATATGTGAGTTTAGGCTGTTCTAAGACTAGTCCTAGACTTTATTCGACTAGTCCTAGCACTGCTTCGACCTGTCTAAGAATTTCTTAGATCAGTCGTAAGTTTGTTGCAAATTTTAGATGTTTTTTATTTGGCTTCGACTAGTCTTAGGGTTTGTTCGACTAGTCGTATGAATAGTGTCGACTGTTTCTTCGACCTATTGTAGAGCTACGAATAAGTGTATAGGCATTGAAGATTGGCTACGTTCGACTAGTCGTGTGAAACCTACGACTAGTCGAAGGGGACATACAACCAGTCGTGAAACTGCCAGATTTTATTGCGCCCGAATTTTCAAATATCTGTTGCTTCTACGACCAGTCGTAGAGGTCTTTAAACCAGTCAAAGATGTGATTTGTTCACCTATAAATAGAGCAGGAATCTCAGAATAAAAAAGGAAATTGAAGCTAATTTAATTCGGCCTTCTAAGAGATAAGTCTGTGCTCCATTTTAAGCTAAGTGTGTATATTTAATATTCTCTTTCTTTAACTTTTCTTATTTAATTTTGTTCCTGTATTCCAATGTTATTTGAAAAGTGGAATTGTTGTATTTCATCTTCTTGGAATCAAAATCAAATAGAGTTATGCCCAATTTGTTTAATTTAAAATCTATTAAAGCTTAGAACCATTACAAAGAGAGTATTGGATATTGAACTTTGAGATTCAAATCTCTACTCCGTCTTGGTTCTTCTAGGTTGCCACAATGAAGGAGAAATTTAGGTATTTTACATTTGTGTAATTTACTTTCATTTGGTTTTCTTTTGGGATTTTCCAGAAAAATCTCATTGTATTAGTTATCTGAGGAGAGCCAGGAAAACTCAGAAGAGGGGTTTTTTAATTGTGTAAGCCCATAGAGAAAAACACAATTGTGAAGATTTTGGGTGAACCTAGAAAACCTACCTTTGACAGTGAACGCTGATATCCCCTATGTGAGGATATTAGGAGTGGAGTAACGCTATGTGGCTATTGTTGAACAGTTGGTGTACACACAGGCGAACCACTGTAACTCTTTGTCTTGTGATTTGAATGTTTGCTTAAGTTTTATATCTCTTTTCATTCAAATTTGTGGAATGTATGTGTGGATTTGAATGTTGTAAAATTTACATTTCAAGCAAAGTGGGAATGTTGTAATAATTTAGTTTTAAATTCCTGCAATTTATTTCAATTCCTTGTTATTTATTTATTCCTCTCCGGTTTGAGTTTTTGATACAAAGGACGTTCTAGAAATAAGGTTGTCCTACCATAAACCTTTGGTTTTTATGGTGTAAGGTTGTCCTTAGAATTGAATTCGTATCAACCTCTCAATACTTGTTTAGTGAGGTTGCGTTTATTTCAGCATTATGATTTGATTTAGTTTATTTGGCTATTTATCTTACTTTATTCCACTGTTAAAATTTTATTTTGGCATCGTCCTATTCACCCTCCCCCTCTAGGACGTATAGCTAGGCCATTTCATCTTCTAAATCAGAATTAGCATTGTTTTCTTTTGGAATAGACTTGGATGACTTAAGGGCTATGGACTTACCTTTAAGAGCTTTGAAATTTAACTCTTATGTTTAGAGTGAACCGACTAACTCCTCAATGTTCATTTGATCAGTGTCCCTAAGTTCCTGAATGGCAGTTACTTTGGATTTAAACCTCTCTAGAAGTGATCGCAGTATCTTAGCGCAAACCTTGCTTTCTAGGATTCAATCACCTAGACCCCACATGGAATTCATGATGTCATTTAATTTCATATAGAAGTTCTTGAAAGTTTCATTTTTCTTCCATACGAATTTCCTCAAACTTTGTAGTGAGGATTTGGACTTTAGATTTCTTGATAATAGTTGTTTCTTCATGTGTCATTTCAAGGATGTCCCAGGCTTACTTAGCTGTATCACATAATATAATTCTTTTGAATTCATTAGGCGATAGAGCACAAGTAATGGCATTTAAGGCTTTGCATTTGTACTGCTCCCATTTTTCTGAGGTGTGGTCCATAAATAAAAAGGTGTTTCTTTAATGGACTTGGTTTCATCATTGTCTAGAACCTCAGACACTGGTGTTTCCATTTAGTCACCATGGCTTGCCACACGCTTTGATCAATGGATTTCAAGAAAATTTGCATTCTGGCTTTCCAATAGGCATAATTTAAGCCATCAAATGGTGGTGGCCTGGTAATAGACAGCCTATCAAAATTTAACATATTAGAAGCTCTGGATCTTTAAACTCTAGGAAATTAATCCAAATAAATGAGCCACTTAGCTCCGATACCACTTGAAAGAGACGAGCTTACAGTCCTAGATTAGGGGGGGGGGGGGGGCTGTGAATAAGACTATGTCAAATACAAATTAAAGTACTAAAAGACTAAATAAATTAAAACTTAATCAGAGATATCAATCATAATAGTATTGAAAATTTGATTCAAACCGTGTTCATATGATAACCTTACACCAAAAACTAAGGTTTTAGGTAGGACAGCCTTTCATGAACTAGTAAGGATTAAGATTGCAAACTAGAACAAGAGAATAAAAATAAATGCAACTATCTATTACAAGCATTCACCACATGTATATAAATATTTACAAACATTCACCACATGTACATCTTAAAAATCATTCACCATATCAACACTAGGAATTATAGAGGTGTGGTGTGTACACCAACTGTCCTTAAACAACCACACGTACTCCACTCCCAATAATCACAACCCACATGATATTAGCATTCATTAAAAATCAAGGTTTTCTCATGTTCACTTTAAACTTATACAATTGTGATTTTAGAAGGGTTATCACAATCAAAACCCCACGTACTAAGATTTTCTGGCTATCTCAGTCAAAACTAATACATGAGATTTT
This sequence comes from Magnolia sinica, assembly GCF_029962835.1. Lineage (NCBI taxonomy): Eukaryota > Viridiplantae > Streptophyta > Magnoliopsida > Magnoliales > Magnoliaceae > Magnolia > Magnolia sinica. The sequence goes on from NC_080579.1 coordinate 63,758,911, forward strand.
TCTGGATATCTCAAATAAACCAAAAATAAAAAGTAAATACTTATCTTCTTCAGAAGACGTTGAATGATGTAGCCCGTAGAACCACTTCGGTTGATGACGAATGTTCAATGTTCAATGTCCAATAACCAAAATGAAGGGTTCTAGGCTCTAAGTAGATTTTAACTTAATTCAAACCTGGGCTACTTGTTTGAATTTCTTAGATCTCAAAAGGAAGAATAAGAACTCCCTTTAAAACACATGATTCATGAAAAGAGATCTACAAATTACAAAATAATAAGTTATTAAAAAGAATTTAAAATACTGTTCTATAGCTTGAAGAAGATGGAGACTTTTCTCTCTCAAAGTGAAGGCTCTTGGTGGCTCGAATGATGTAATTCAAAGTGAGAAAAGACCTCTATTTATAGGCTAAAAAATTGTTCCTTTGACTTGTCTAATGTCTCCTTCAACTGGTCAAAGAAACAACTAAATTTCAAATTTCAGGCACGATCGGATCAAACCGTCCTTCGACTAGTTGAGTGGCTTGTTCGACTGGTCGAGTGGCCCGCTTGACTGGTTGAGCAGAGCCTTAGACTAGTTGAGGAAGCCCAAAATGCATTGCTGGACTTCAAGTCGAGCCACCTTCGACTGGTCGAGGGTGTGCCTTCGACTGGTCGAGCCCATTTTTGGACTAGTCAAGGAACCAATAAATTTAACTAATTTTCAGTTGAAAGCTTAGACTGGTCAAAGTTTTTCCTAGACTAGTTGAACCAAAGCCTAGACTAGTCAAACTAAGGTTTAGACTAGTCGAACTAAAGCCAATTTAAAGTATAGAAACCTAATTATGTTTGTCATTCGAAAGAACCTAAGTTTAAGGTCTTTTGAGGGTCAAATATACCTGAAAACATTGAGCATTGAAGTGTATACTTTGTAGCTTGTTCTTGAATCTTTAGATACGTTCATTTGATCTTCTACTTGAGGTAATCTTGTAAATGTAGCTTGATCTTGAATTACAAGAGAAGTAGATCTTGAGTACTTTGGACTTTTGAAGTAACCATCCTCGTGTCATGAGCTTGAAGGTGAACTTTCCATCTTTTGAGTCACCGCATCACAAGTTTGTTTGTACAACAAAATTTGACAAATAAATGTGCTTTATATATCACAACACTTACAATTTCCCAACTAATTAGTAACTTACATTTTAAGTTTAAGAGTCAATGGATATCGTAGTAAAGAGATGAAATTCTGAGAGCACCCTTAATTCCTGAGTAACAGATTCTGCATTCTTTTAGTTTCATAGACCGATAGTCTCTTAAACTCCTTCATATAGAACTAAGATGGGTGTGATTATGATACTGAGAGTGCTTCTTAACCTTTTAGGTTACTCTTTCTCATAAATTTACATCGACTTCTTTTCCACCTAGATCTCAACCTGAAACATTGCTCATAATCAGTCCATAACCTACTTAGATCTTTTGCATGTTGAAGGACAAAGAGGTAGGTTATGGTATTATCAACATCATATATCCGTTAAAATTTCCATTGTATATTCAACCATTAAGGGATCACTGAATACATTTAATCCATTTATTATCTAACCATGTATCCATCTATTCACTTGATTATTTGATCATACCCTGTCTAGATCAATGCCCATTGATTTTTTAATACAAGCATCAATAATCTTTTATCGTTAAATTCATCATCTATCTCATCCTTTAATCAACATCTCGCCCATATATCTGATCAATCAAACAAGTATCTAACCAAATCAGAACCAATCCTTCAAATCGCATAATAAATTATCTTAATATCTAGCCATCATCCTTGATATATTATCTAACCCCAAATTATTCTTCTAAATCACCTGATTATATGAGAATCTCCAAATTTGAGCATAGATTAAAGAAGAAAACCTTTATGATAAGTAGTTACCCTTAACCAAGTAAGAGACTTTAAGAACGGTGCCTTTAGTAATGCAAAGACCTATTTCCACTTTATAATATGAGGTTTAATTCTGAATCACAGCGAATTAATTGACGAGTGTAGATGATTGTAGAGTGGATGGTAGTATTCATGGATCAGGGTTATAGTTCTCATAAGCTTTAAGTTCTTTTATCTTATCTTCTTTGGATAGTTTCGTTCTTTAAGGAGTGTTGTATATGAGAAATAAAATTCACCCAAGAAGACTAATTGATCATAAGAGGTTAAATGATTGATTAGGTATCAATGATCCGTAACTAAATGCAAAAAAATGTAAGAATCAAAGTGCGTACTGGAAACATACTAGGCCAGAATTCAAGAAGCTTGAAGAACCAATTTTCGAGAATGAAAAATTATTTTTAAGGGGGCTAGAGTGCAAGAAACCCAAAATTTTGATAGATACTGAAATGGATCGAATATAATTAATAATAAGGAATATAACGCGAGCATGTGTTTTAAATATCGTAAGAAAGCAAGACCTATTTCCTTATGCTCATTAGATCTAATGGTAAAGTATTTTGAACATTCTTATTATGAACCACGTTGTTAGATAGTTGTTGAAAAATATTTAACATGATTAAAGATTTTTGCGAGACATTCCTTGAAGTTAAAATACCTCAATTATTCCACAGAAGAGAGAAAGTGACATGGGAGGGTGAGGATGGAATGAGAGAATAATACCCTCAACTTTCTGGCACCACACCTCAATTAAACTTCATAGATGATGTAGAATGTGTCACGGATACATTCTTAGCATGGTTGGGCTAAAAGAAGATGGACCATAAATTGACCATAACTTTTGATCCAGGTGTCATTACGGGGTGCACAACCTATCAATCTTTACTGAAACGGGCCATCCAAGGTGAACCAACCCACATCGTGGGTAACATCCGTCCATTTCATCAGAAAACACATGCTTTTAGCTCAAAAATGAATATTTATGGGAGAAAAAAATACTATTTTTAGTAATTTCAAAATTTTTAATATTTTTCTATTTCTAGAGTTTAAGAATTTTTTTCCCTTTTTAGAAATAACTTTTAATTGTACTAGGACTCTCCTAAAGAAAGTTTATTTAGAATTTTTATTTTTAGAAATTAGGCTTTAGAAGAGTTTTATTAGAATTAGGATTTTATTAGAGTTAGAATTTTGCTATTTTTGGTAAATTACGAATTTTAGTTTATTTTTTTCTTTATTAATGGTGTAAGGAGACACATTAGACAATTATTAATTATTTATTAATCAATTTTAAATTTATTAAAATTTATTTCTATTTTCTGCTTTCTTTCATCGTGGATTCAAGAAGTCTCTGTGAGGAGTCCAGAGAAGTTCTGTGGATTCGGAATAATTATCCTCTTGAGGAAGACGGTGCTCGATCTCACGTCCTTCCCTACGTCAATTTGGTATCAAAGCGAGGTTTTTGCTCGGATAGTTGGCTTCTAACAATAGGTCGGGCAACAATCCCATGGGCGGTTCTCCAAGGAATTTACCTTTAACAGCAACAACTTTCGAAGCAGCGCAACGAGAGAATCGGCAAGCCATGCAAGGACTGCAGGCTTCCATCGATCACATGGAAGATCGCATAGCAGAGGCCATAGAGCAATTATGTGTTCCTAGTGGTGATCCACTACTAACAATTGTTAACACTCGTAATCAATCTGATCGCAGGATGGTGCGAACAGTGAACCACAGGATCACTCCTGAGAGGGTGGGATCAATAACATGATTCGAAAATATCCTGGACAAGGCAGTGCTCGGATGGATCGAGAATTCAAGATGAGGGTCGATCTTTCTAACTTCAATGGCCAACTTCACATTAAGGATTTTCTTGATTGGCTTTCTGAAGTTAAGCGATTCTTTGAATATATGAAAATCCCTGAAGCAAAGATGGTTAAGCTTGCCAAAATTATTATCAGGATAGTCGATCCGTAAAAGGTTATGCAGAAAAATCCTATTATCGGTCCATGAGAAACGATCTCATCGAAACGGAATCACGACATGCTACAAGATTCATCAGTGACAAATATGTGGCCTCTATAGGAACGAAGAACCAACCCAAGACTTCTAAAGTGGAGGGATAATATCTCATAACTGAACATGCCTTTGTTAAACAATATGAGGAAATGGGAAATATATATCCATTAGTTGAATAGAAAAAATATGTGGAGCCTGTGAATATCCTATAAGATTTAGAACCAGTATCGCAGGAGTTCAAGGGGGTTGTGCTCGATGAACTCCCTAATAAATTATCTCCCATACGAGGTATACAAAATCACATTGATCCCGTCTCAGGGGCAAGTCCACCTAATTACCCATATTATCAGAAAGAATATGAGATCTTGAAGGCAAATGTGAAGGAACTGATTGATATTAGTCAAGGAAAGCATGAATACATGTATTGTGTCAGCTTAAGAGCTTAATGCCAAGTACAAAAAAAAGGGATAATGAACATCGGCGTCAAAAGTTATCTTAGACTCATGTGCCAAGTCTCTTGAGTAACTCGAGGATAAGTTTTTTTCAAGTGGAGGGGTCTGATGTAGAACGTGTCACGGATACGTTCCTAGCATGGTTGGGCCAAAAGAAGGTGGACCGTAAATTGACCATAACTTTTGATCCAGGTAACGTTACGGGGCGCACAACCTATCAATCTTTATTGAAACGGGCCATCCAAGGTGAACTGACCCAAAAAGTGGGTCATATCTGTCCATTTCACTAGAAAACGCGCGTTTTCAGCTCAAAAATGAATATTTAGGGGAAAAAAATGCTATTTTTAGTAATTTCAAATTTTTTAATATTTTTCTATTTTTAGAGTTTTAGATTTTTTTTTTCCTTTTTAGAAATAACTTTTAATTATACTAAGACTCTCCTAGAGAAAGTTTTTTTAGAATTTTTATTTTTAGAAATTAGGCTTTAGAAGTGTTTTATTAGAATTAGGATTTTATTAGAGTTAGAATTTTGCTATTTTTGGTAAATTATGAATTTTAGTTTAATTTTTTCATTACTAATGGTGTAAGGAGACACATTAGACAATTATCAATTATTCATTAATCAATTTTGAATTTATTTCTATTTTCTACTTTCTTCCCTCGTGGATTCGAGAAGTCTCTATGAGCAGTCTAGAGAAGTTCTGTGGATTCAGAATAGTTATCCTCTTGAGGAAGACGGTGCTCGACCTCACGTCCTTCCTTATGTCAATAGATGAAATTTGTTTTTAAGGGGGGTGGATTGCTAATGCATTAGATTTTTTTTAAAGTGGCTTTAGAGCATAGAATTGCATGTTATGTGTGAAATCGTTGATTAACGTGAATTTTAGTTTCGTTAATGAATAAAACTTTATCTATGATGAATTTGATATAAGTTCTTTTGTAAGAATTTCTTTGAATTGTGCCTAAGAGCCCATAGAATCATTAGATTTTATAAATTTTCTGGATCAAAGTTTTTTACATAAATGCCATTAACCTAGACTCTCAATTTGAGATCTTAAGGTTCCCATGATCTGATCAATTTAAAATTTAATGCTATGCCTATCTATTATAATTTAATTGTATATGTCAAATTTCAACCCTTAAATCATAAAGGAAGTGACCCAATTGATAAATCAACCCCTTAACTGTTGATTTTGGTACCCATCGAGTGAAGAAAGTTTGTCTGTAGTCATAGTCAGATATTTTCCTTCATGAGAAAAATTTCCATCACCAAACATATGGATAAAAATTGAGATGTGAGAACCCAACCTTGATAAATATTTCCTTAAGTGCAAAGTTAGTCATTTTAGGTTTATTAACTCTTTCCAAATCTATATCTTTCGATTTACCCACTTTCCACTGTCAATCGTAATTCAAATTTGGAAGACACCTTGGCCTCATATTATTATTAGATTATACAAAATCTGGACCGCGATCTATGATCCTACACCATAGAATGACGACAACTAAAAATTCAGATCATTCATTTTGATCCAACACATAATTTTTTCAATTTAAAACTTTTCCACTATCAATTAAACACCAACATTTTTCCAATTATTTTCCTATAATGGATATACATTTTCCTCAAATTTGTGCATTGATTATCAAGTGTGGACCGTTAATTGAGATCAAGGCCATTTGGCACCTTACATGAGATTTTTCACGATCGACCACTTTAAATTTGGAATCACCAAGAAAGTTATGTATTTTGGCTATATTCAATGACTCTGACATTATGAATGATTTGGATTTGAAGAAGGATCGGATGATAGGTGAGTTTTGAGAAAATGAAAATCAAGTGGGATTTAACATGTGTGTCACACCCCTTTCACACCAACTCCCTTACAACAAGCGACCTTGTGCCCCTTCTCTAACCTTGTGCCCGATACGATACCCAGGCCAAGAGATGTGGGCCCGCATTTATCTTAAAGAAACGCTGTGCATTTACATTCCTAAAAAGAGAATCTCTACAACCTATCAGATCAATCCCATCAATCAATCAAGTACAACACTATATCTCTCTCACTCAAAAGTCAACATAACCATACCTCCCAAGTACACCCATCACACCCATCCTTCTCCCTTACATCACTCCTCTCTCTCTCTCTCTCTCTCATTTCTCACTCCATTCCATGCAATTCCCAAGAGAGAGAATCGTCTAAGCTCTAAGGAGAGCCTTGTGTGGCCCACTTTTTACCCCAAGATCTTTCATCCTAGCCCTTCAATCATCATCATCTTCCATCAAAGAGGGAGCTTAGGAGCTTAACATCCCAAGGAGCCTAAAAGATTTATAATAGGTGGGTGTTCGTAGCTCTAGATCGTGATCTTGACTTAGGGCTCACTTGTGATGGGACCCACTTTGATGTATGTGTTGTGATCTAAGAAGGGCCCATAGTGGCGGGGTTCCTCAACTACACCCTCTCTTTCTCTCTCTCACTCTCTCTCTCTCTCTCTCTTTTCCTTTGTATGGTGATGATGATGACGAGGTGTGTGGCCCACCTGGTGTGTGTGTATGGCTGACCATGATGTGTTTTATCCATGCTTGTGGGGCCCATCTTGTAGGACTGTCTAGCAGACGGACTTGCTGCCCGACCATCTAGACAAGCCCAAATGGAGAGAAAATTTAAATATCAGCTTGATCCAATTCGGTGGCCCACTCATGTGGGACCAACATGATTTATGTATTTTATCCACCCCATCCATGCATGGGACGTGGGGCCCACCCTGATGCACGTGTTACATCCAGCACGTGGGGCCCTCGTAGTGTGGTGCTCATCTGCACCGTCCATCCAGCAGGGAAGGGACCCATATGATATATGTTTTGTATGTACACAGTCCAATTGTCAGGACGGTGGAACCTGCCTGGCACATATGGCATCCTCATCGTCCAGCTACAAGGACAGTGGGACTCACCTTAATGTATCAGTTATATCCTAGCCGTCCATTCTTCTGGATGTGGACCCACCTATCCACACCGTCTGTCCAGTGGATAGATCAGGACGGAGGGAAAATTACAAATATCAGCTTTATTAGAAGCTGGTGGGTCCCACATGTGTGGACCCACCTTAATAGTGTATAGATCTACACCGTCCGTCCATTGGATATGATGATGGGTCCCAGCAGCTTCAGCTACCCATTGACGTCAGCAGGTTTTGTGGTCCATCATGGGATATGTGTTATATCTCATCGTCCATCTAATGGTGAACCCCACATGTTGTGATCCAGACCATCTATCTATGTGGGCCCTAGTGGCTTATAGCTGCTGTATTTTCCCCAGCAGGCTGCGTAGGCCCCTGATGCATGTTTTAATCCATGCCATCCAATGATCTAAACAATGGAAACCACTGTGATGCAAGTGCTTTATCTGCACTGTCTGTCTATGGGCCCCACCTAACGTGTGTTGTGTCCAGCACATGCATGTGGACCCCACCAGATGTATGTGTTATACTTGCACACCGTCCATCCAAGGTGGGAGCCCACCTTAATGTATGTATTCCGTATCCGCACCATCCATTGCTGGATGGTGCTGTGTGAGGCCTACCCATGATGTATGTTTTAACCATGTCGTCCAGTTCATTGGACGTGCTGCCCACTTGATGTATGTGTTGAACATCCATGTGTTCATCTTGTGGGCCCATTTGGAAGGTGCGGGCCAACCTGTCATGAGGCCCATTGATGAGGTCTGATGTGATACATATATGGCCCATATGATGTGGCCTATTAAGATGTATGAAAGGCCCATTTTGCGATGCCCATTGTGATGTTTTGTGGTCTGTGAATGGGGTCCATTGTAATGCACATATGACACGTCTATGGGGCCTATTGTGACGTATTTGAGGCCTATGTGATGAGGCCCGATGTGATGTATATGTGGCCCATGCAATGCAGCCCATTAATGTATATTGAGCCCATGTGATGCAGCCCATGATGATGTATATAAGGTCTATTGTGGTGTTTGAGAGGCCCATTTGATGAGGCCCAGGTGATGTACTTGTGACCTATTTGGTGAGACCCAATATGATGCATTTGGGGCCCATTTAATGAGGCCTGATGTGATATAATATTAGCTCATATGCTAAGGCCCAATATGATGTATTTGTGGCCCATTTGATGAGGCCCAATGTGATGTATATGAGGCCCATGAGTGAGGCCCAATGTGATGCATATGTGGCCCATGAGAGGGGCCCATCGTGATGTCTATTAGGCCCATGGTGATGCGTATTAGGCCCTTGTGTGGGGCCATGGGCCCACTATACGTTTGGCTTTATGTGGGCCAGTCCTTAGGAGCAATGTTGGTTAAATGTCCACACTGATGGGTGACGATGGTTAAATGTCTACATTGTGACCTTCCCTTAGGGCTTTGTTAGGCTCATTCTCATTATTCTGGGTCAACCCAAGTCATTGGGCCCCATTGATGTTGCATGGTCCATCATCGCCGTAGACGGATGGCTCCGTGTTACCAGATTTGGCATATCCATGGCCGAGGGCCAATCTATATATTATAGTTTAAATCGGCTGTTCATCTATAGACCCTGCCTTACATATAGGTTGATTATCAATGCTGATTATCAAGGCCAATTATCAATACTGATTATCGAGGGTGATTATCGATGCCGGTTATCGATACTTATTTTGAGTATGTGACATCATAGCATCATAATACATGCCCATACGCATCATCTGCATGTTTGTTATGAGATGTGGTTGACCATTGCATATGTTGTAAGGTGGATTATTATTATGAGACTCACTGAGAGATGGAGTTGCCTCACGTGAGTGCGCGATACGCACAGGTTTGATACATGACTGGATGGTATGACTCATGCATCTCGCATTTTGTGATATGACCACCGTACATCTTAGTGGTATAAGTGTTGTGGCCTCCACAAGCATGTCATGGATGGCCAGATGAGACATCAGATATGTTTACTTCGAGCATCTAGGCACGTTGGATGTCCGTGGGTAAAAGTCCCTGAACCTCTATAGCTAGGAGACGCTTTAACGTTTAGACTGAGTGGATACATGAGCGCTCGAGTGCCCAATACCAATAGGCCGTGTTTCTCACTGTATCATGGTCGGTTGGAAGGGAGTGTGGCCTTATCCGCCTGAGTAAGGGGGCTATAAGTTAGGCTAAGTTTGTAATGCCCGTATCCTAGACCATACCATTCTTTAGACTCCCGCAGTCTTCCCGGTCAAATTTCGGTGACCCGCGATCTATTATCAGCATTTGCACGTGATCCTGAGTTATATCCCGTATATCAGAGCCGACTCAACTCGAAACTTGTACCCTTGTGACTATGCTATCACCACAGTTCTAACGCTGCTTTTCGCGCGCTAAGGCGATACCCATGCCAGGAGACGTGGGCCCGCGTTCAGTTCGAGAAAATGCCGCGCCTTGTAAAACCCAAAAGAACATCACATCAATCCCATCAATCAAGTACACATCACCTCACATGTCAAGTACAACCCCATCCCCAAGCAACCCCAAAGTCAACTCTCTCTCTTACACCCAAGTACACCCATCACTCACCCATCCCTCACCCATCACTCACCCATCTCTCTCTCTCACAACCTCTCTCTCTCATCTCTCTCTCATTTTTTCTAAGTAACCCAAACGTCCAATATTTTCCATAAGAGAGAGGAGAGCTAGTGTGGCCCACCTTCCTACCTCCCATCTCCACCATCCAAGCTTCATCTCGACTGTTGAAATGCATTCCATGGAGCTCTAGGATGTATCGGTGGGAGAAGTCCAAGAAGATGATCAGTGGGTGATCTTTATTTTACCTTTTTTGTGATTTAAGGGCCCACATATGGTGGGACCCATCTTGATGTATGCATTGTATAGGGAGGGCCCATAGTGGTAGGGTCCCTCCCCTTCTCACCGATCTCTCTCTCTCTCTCTCTCTCTCTCTCTCTCTCTCTTTCTCTCTCACACACACACACACACTCCCTTTGATGTCCTGTGGCCCACCTGATGCATGTGATATATCCATGTCATCCATCACGGTGGAGCCACTTTGATGTATGTGGTGTGTCCACACTGTCCAACAACTTGGACGGTGAGACCCACTGTGACATGTGTGTATCATTCACACCGTCCATCCACGGTGGATACCCATTGTGATGTATGATCTTATCTGCACCATCCATCCATCTAACTAGGATGGGCAGGAGCTTCATGTAGCCACCTTTATGTATTTTATATCCCAGCCATCTAGCAGCAGCTGGACGGTGGGTACCTTCCACGATGTGTGTGATCCACACCATCTACGTTGATGTGGACCCACCATGTTGTATTTATTATATCTGCACCATCCAGTGGAACTGAACGGTGGAGATCCACCCGCCCTAATGTTCGTAACAATGGTTATTGTAGGACGTTAGCAAGTTCTGTGGGCCCATCACGATGTCTGTGCTAGATCCAAATCGTTCGTGCATTTGAACTGGATGTGGGACCACACCTCTGACGAGTTTAATCCCCACCATCCATCTCCGTGGGGCCCACCATGACGTGGTGTTTTATCCAGGTTGTCCAGACCGTCCAGCGTTTGGATGTGAATCACCATGATGTGGGTTTTGCTCCATTCTGTACAGTTGTGGACCCTATCAGAAATATGTGTTTCATCCGCGCTGTCCAGTTGATGGACCTCGGACCCACCTTTCCATATATGTGAATCCACATCATCCACCCGTGACAACAGCACGTGGTGTACATGTTTAATATCTAGGTCGTCCAGGGCCCGGACGTTAGCAGTGAACAGTAGCTGCAATGTTATAAGATAATATTATATATACATATACACATACATATATGTAATATACCATATGTGGTGGGCCCCACATGGGACCCACCTTGATATATGTATTCCATGTCTGCACCGTCCAAATTATAGGATGGTGGGACCCACCTTCGATGGATATGTCCAGGTCATCCATCCAGCAACAAATAACTGCTGGATAGATGTCAACGAGTTCTATGAGTCTGCCAGCTGTCTGACATCAGTAGCTCTTTGGGTCCCACACGCTGTATGTGTTTCAATTATACCATCCAAAAGGTGGAGCCCACCTACTGTGTAAGACGTCAGCAAGTTTTATGGGTCCGCACAATGTATGTGTTTCATCTATACCGTTCATGGGATGATGAGACCCACCTTGATGGTGTGTTGTATATCTGCTCCGTCCACAGGATTGTGGATAGCACCATGATGTATTTATTTCATCCACATCGTCCACATGTCTGGACGGTGCTAGATAATTTTTGGATGGTGCTGTCCAATGTTTGGACAATGCTGATTTACATAGACAATGTTTGGATGGTGCTGATTTACATGGGAAATGTTTAGATGGTTTTCAAGACTTTAAATGTCAGTTAATGATTTATGACTGACTTGATGTAATGACCCGAAAAATTTCGTGCAAAGACCCGAGTACTACCTCAAATTCCTTAGAAGTTAAATGTGGGTTAATTAGCGCTAAACTCAATTGCTTGTGAAATTAGCACCAATCACTTTAAATTTGATCTGCAAGACTCAAAACCTGTAGAATCGTTAGCGCTATGTTACCCTAAAATCTAGGATTCAACGCTAAATCCAGTTGCTCTCGGGAGTACTTAGAAACTTTGTATCGGACCTGGACCGCGCGTCGAAAGTCCGATAGTGATGATCTTAGACAATTATGATCACCTTGTTGGGCTTGACCATCACCTCAAAAATCAAGTCCAGATGATGTCCTGAGTCGATTTGCTTGAGTCCGGAGTAAAGAGGGTGAGAAAGGTGAGAAATTAAATATGAATTTATGAAATCTGAGTCGTGTTGCTTGCGCGACGATTTTAAGTAATCTGACTATTGGATTCTGACCCAAATTTACCCTTGGATTAGGGAAGATGGCCCAGGCATGTCATAGTGTCGGTGGACCTGATCGAGTTTCGGTGACTGTTGAATTGAGATTGGTCTACCACGGCTGATTTGTAAATTTGATCGGTACAAAAACTCAGCCTGACCTAGATACATGGTCAGTGAGCTTAAGTCCGACCGCACGTGGAAAAAGGACCACTAGAAGCGCTCCGTTGGACCGATATAAACCCGATTTGGTTATAACCTAAGTATACCTTAGCCCTGGGGCTATTTTCATCAATTTTAGGCCTATATAAAGACCTTAAAACCCTCACTCTCAATTCCATACGAATTTTCTAACCCTAGCTAGAAGAGAGAGAGAGGAAAAGAGAGAGAAAGTGAGAGAGAAGTTGGTGAATCATCTTGAGATTCTTCCCTGTTACTCTGCATCTCTAAACCATCACTTCTGAATCGTTATTCCAGTGATTCTAAGTTCATTCTTGGGTAAGTCAATCAAACCCTAGTCTGTTTTGGAGCTTAGAATAGTCTAAGTGTTGATGTAGTTCATTTTATTCATGCCTTAGGTTTTCTAGTGCCGTTGACGAAGACTTATCGTTTGAATCAGATCTGTTACATTTTTTCTGGTTTAAGGTGCGGACTATATTCGTATAGTTATGGTTTTCAAGGCTTTCAATGTCGGTTAATGGTTTATTATTGTTGTGGGTGTAATATCTCATGCCAAATGCGATGTTCATTTTATGTTCCTGATATATATGAGCTATATTGAGCTTTCTGTATTCTATGTATATGTAGAAAATATCGTATACGTATGAAATACGAACATGTTTTGCCATGATTAATTGTCATGTATTTGTACTAGTTGTATGTGTGTTAACTCCTTGGCAAAAGGAATTGTCCAAATGTGTGTTATCACCAACATATGTCATGTATGTTGGAATATGTAGTCTAAGTGTTTGTAGAAATGTCTGAATGGCCAAGTGTGTAATATATTATCCTATTTACGGACATTGAGAAGAGATTCTCAACTATCCTATTGGTGTGTATGATTTCCTACATGCAATTTACATTCTTTGTTGTTTAAATTCAAGCACTACTTATGTGTAAATCCATGTTAAGTTGATGTTCATCAAATGCTCAATATGATTAGAATTGTTGATCCATTACTGTTCTAAATTATTAGTATGAATATCTGTTATGATTGAAGGTGTTTGGGACTATGAAATAGTCCAGGGAATCGGTAACAAACCTTGAGTTCGTGGTCGAGGTTGTTTTCGCCACGTAAGACGTGTTTGACGAACCCGATTCATATTAAGGTTGACGGCAGTGGTTTGGCCACACGGAGTGTTTGCGCACTCTATGTCGTTCAACTCAACGTGCACTCGTGCTAGTCGAATTCGTCAAGTAACCTGATTGTCCCGATGGATGTGCACCATGTTTGGACGCTTTTGTTTGAATCTAGGGTACCAAACTTACCAATGCAATCCCTTTAACCATTGTACCTCGATCCGCTAAGACTCATGAGCCGGACATGGTGGTATGGGACACCGTGGTCGACCTGTCGGCCTATGCTGGGGTGACGAACCTCCCCGTAGTGACCAGTGAGCACACCAGACTCGTGAGCCGATTATGGTGGTATATGACACTATATTCATGCTGTTGGCCTACATTGATTGGTCACGAGCCCTTTGTAGTGACCTCGAGCATACCTTGATACTACATTGAGGCGATGAGCCTTAGGGAAGTAACTAAGGTATGATAGGCATGCATTGATTGGTGACAAGCCCTTTGCAGCGACCTAGAAGCATATGCTCGTATGAGATTGTTTAGGACTGACGACCCTAGAATGGATCACTATATGGGAGTTGACATAAGGAAGGTACCTTAGCTTTCCAATCCTGTTGTATGAAAAGGACTAATAATAACTTAGTAATCATGTTCATGCATCGCATTGCATGTGCGTTGGCGTCGTTGGCACTGCAGGAGGTTGTCATATGTACCGTAAGATGAAGACGATGAGGGAGTGCAGGTGAGAGTATGCATCATTTCTACATACATCATTCCATTAACAAGAGTAATTAGGATGTGTTTGATTATATTGCCTTATCATTACTACTTGATTGATTTGATAACATGTTAACTTTTAATGTATAGTTCCACTGAGTTGATCACTCACTCCCACATTCTGGGACGGTGTTTCAACACCAACCAGACTCTGTCTTAGATGCAGATGATGATGCGACCTCTGAGGCAGAGCAGGAGTATGAGGATGACGAGGACGCATTTTCTTTTATGCAGTTCTCAAGCTGGTTCATGTGAGCCGTGTCCTGATTCACGGGGATTCTGGGTTTTCTTTTGTAATAGATAATTTCATTTTGATACTTATATTTTAAAGACAAACACTTGTATTATGACCTGACAGAGCATACATATCATAGGGACTTACTCATATACATATATATTTCTTAAAGTCTTCCGCTTGCATCTTTCACTTATCCCTGGATCATGTTTGCAGTTTGCTTTAATCTACTCCATGTTTTATGCACTCATATAGACAACATACATCCATCATTACATATGTTGCATAAGTGATGTTTTGAAACTCTAGAGCTGAGTTATGCTCGACCCTCGAATTTCAGGGCGTTACAATGTGCCCCATGGAATGCTAGTGTACAGTGATACACATGTTACACCTACAACCATTGAAATGATTTGTGGTGTGGTCCAAGTCTACTTCGAAAGTGCATTGGTTTGTTAATTAGCATGAGCGTTGAGTCAGCAAGACAAAGGAGCCCCTTAGGAAGACTATTCAAGCATTTGCCTCAATAGGATGTGTGCTCGAACTCGCTAAAGGTAAACATTAGCCTCACATCCCATGTTCCAAAACACTAGGTATATAAAAACCCTTAAAATTGCATAGAACATCCTAGGGTTTTTGGTAAGAAAACTAATTACACAATCAGGAAATCCTTAAGTTTTATGTCTTCGTCGATTTATCGACTCTAGGTTCGATGAGATCGAACCCTGTAATTGAGGTCCTTGAAACTCGCTCGATAATATCGAATTAAGGACTTCAGATGTCCAGCAACTATAAAGAACTCTGGATTGAATTATCGATGAATCGATGGACTGTTCGATATCATCGAATTTTGAATCTCGAGTCCATCGAGTTGACTCGATAAAATCGACATCTGATTAGTTGTGTCCAATATACTGCTAAGACAGAACATGTGATTCTCGATATATCGAAGTGATCCTCGATATGCTCAAAATTCAAATCTTAATGATATCGGTAGACTTTCGATGATATCGGATTGGGACACAAATTTTTCCACCACGTTTTCAGGTTAAAACTTTCATGTATTGGGGATCACTCGATAAAATTGATATTCAAATATCGATCATATCGATGTCATCAAAATTGGACATTAACTGTCCAGCAAGCTAATAGGAAAATTTCTTATAATTATCGATGAATCGACACCATCTTCGATATCATCGATATTCAGATTTCGATGATATCGAGTGATGCTCGATCATATCATATACCTGATAAGTTTCAAAGGCATTTGCTCTCTCATTTTCAAATGTCGAGGAATCGAACATCGTGTCGATGAAATCGGAGTTCGAAATCTGATGACATCAAAGCATGTTCAATCCTCTCAACCAGTTGGCAAAAAGTTTCAAAAGCGTTTGACAGTTTGAGTTCGTATCATCAAGCGGTAAGTTGATGCTATCGAAAGTATACACTCGATGATATCGAACCCTACTCGATGATATCGAACTCTGTAAAAAATATAACCGTTTTATATCCGTTAGAACCTTTTGCCTATTTAATGAGAGCTTGCCTTTGGTTGTTTGTAGAGAAAATAGAGAGTGCTTTTGAGTGCTTAAATCTAGATCATATATCCTAAGACTTTTCTCTCATAGAAGTTCATCCTCAAATCCACCCTCATCATTGACATTCAATAGAGTGGATAGGGGAATGAACTTCCGCATTCAAGGATCCTACAACTACCATCTTAATGGTAAATCATTAACCTAAGATGCCTTGAATGTATAGATGATTGGAATCGCTCTGTCTCCTTCATAGTAAAACATTTAATAGAGTAGGATTCCATCATAACCTTGACCCAACACGTTACCTTACATTGGTACATCATCTAAGTTACAGTTTAAGGGAGCTGAAGATTCTTCATCATCAAAGGAGGAGATTTTCATCAAAGTGCTGAATGGGGCTCATCTACGTATCTGTAAGTCATTAAAGTCTAGAGAACCTTTTTGATCATTCCTTTTGTAGGATTGGGTCGAAGGTGCATCTCACCCTTATAAAGTGCTCGACAGGAGTGTATGTGGTGGGTGCTTTGTGTTGACCCTTGCTCTGTAGAGAGCATAAACTGTTAGGTCGTTGTGTAGGTCCTTGACCAAGGTGGTCTAAAAGTTAGGTGCATTTTATTGAAACCTCAGTTAGTGAGATCTGGTACACTCAAGGGTTAAGTGCATCCGCAGAAAGTGGAGTAAACACGTAGTCGAACCACTATAAAAATAACTGTGTTTGAGATTGCCATTTACTTCTACTATTTGTGTGATTTCTCTGATTGTCTTCATATTACATATGCATGTCTTTCTTGAAATAAGTAGAATCACACCTCACACATAGTCACATCCATCATGAACTATGTTATGTATCTTATTTATCTTTTGAATAGTTTTGTGACTGGATCCTCTATTTGCCTTGGAAGCCATTAGAGTTATTTTGAAGAAATCCTGATACTTGCATATTTATTCAGGATGAGGTTGATAGGTTTTAAAATATCATAAAATACTAAAAAGTACTATTCACCTCCCTCTAGGACATCTTGGCATATTCCTACTTCAAACTAAAGCAGTCATTACCGTAATTTCAATTAGTATCAGAGAAAGTCTCTCTTAAGGGCTTCACCACCTAGAGAGTGATCTTAACTGAAGTTGGTAATATGGCTAAAGGAGAGGGCTCATCGGTAACTAAACCTCCAGTATTTGATAGATCAAATTATGCATACTAAGAGGCTAGAATGCACTACTTTCTGAGATCTTTGTATCATGATATTTGGGATATTGTTGAAAGAGGATATGTGCCACTAACTAACCAAATAGTACTTGAAAATGGCACAAGTATCACTAAACCAAAATCCAAAGAAATGTGGACAACATTTGATAAGGAGAAACATACCTCTAAAGCTGAAGTAATTAATGCAATCTACTATGTTGTGTCTCAAGAAGTCTTCAATCAAATCAGTATGTGTGTAATAGCTAAAGAAGCATGAGACTTGTTGGAAACAACTCATGATAGAACCAGCACAGTGAAAAGATCCAAACTGCAACTCCTAACATCACAATTTGAAAGTCTCAGAATGGAAGAGCATGAGACCTTCGTGGACTTTTTCACAAAACTAAACATCATTTATAACTCTATGGGTGGATTAGGAGAAAAAGTTCTGGTTTCAAAATTTTGTAGGAAAATTCTGAGATCCTTACCAGAACGGTTCAATTCTAAAGTCACAACTATTAAAGAATGTAGAAATATAGATGAGATGAAAGGAGAAGAACTTATAGGTTCCCTACAAACATTTGAACTAAACTTCAAGAAAACTCTTAAAACCAAAATATTGTCCTCAAAACTTCTAAGAATACTCTAAATGAGGAAATGAAAGTAAAAGGGAGAATAAAGATGATGAAGTGGCTTTGTTGGATCAACGGTTCAGAAAATTATTTCATAAAAATCATGGCCAACCATCTAAAGGAAGACAGATGGACAACAAACATTTCATAGGTAAATCTGGTAAAAAGTCCAAGGAACCACAATGATATACTTGTCGAAAGTTTGGTCATGTGTCTACTAAATGCCCAAATAGGAAAACCAAAGGAAAGGTAATGGCAACCACATGGGATGATACTGATGAGTCAAAATCAGAATATAGTGACTCAAAGAGTGATGGAGACCAAAAATCCCTAAAAATCCTCATGGTCTCTACAACCTCCATCATTCCTATATAAACTAAGAGAATCTAAGAACCTCAAGCCACTGAGTCATTTCCTTCTGATAATGAGGAAACAAAGAAAGAAGAAGAAGAAAAGGATAAATTGCAGGATGCCTATAATCAACTCTATATCCATAGCATCAATATACTTAAAAGACTTGGAATAAATGAAAACAAAAATAAATTGCTACAAAAAGATCTAGATAAAACATTGAAAATGAATACGCACTTGATAAATGATCTACAACAATACCACTCTGAAAATGATAAGTTGGAAAGGATCAATTGGTCTTTAAAAACTGAATCATCAACACTTACTAAACAGATTGATCTATTGGAAGAAGAAATTGAGCATCTAAAGAATGAAAATCACACACTCAAGTTTGATGTAGAACAATCCAGGAAGTCAGTTGAAATAAGTTACAAATTCTCCCAGAGTAATGAAAAATTAGAAATACTCTTAGGAATGGGAAGACCTAGAAAAGACAAGAGTGGTCTAGGATATGACAAGTACAAAATAAAATTTGGATATGCAGCACCTATGTTTGAAAAATCAGCTGCATCAGGAAGTAAAACAAAAATAACTCATGTCTGTCATTCATGTGGAGATTCTAACCATTATAAATTTGAATGCATGTCTCCTAGGAGGACTCAACTCAATTCTAGTCAAAATCATACTGGTAAACACAGACCAACCAGAAGAGTAATAAAAAATGTCAGGAGTCTACCCAAGAATATGGCTATAAGTAATACACATCCATCACCACCCAGAATGAAGGAGTTATCAAATCAAGTAGCTGAATTAAATCAAAAACCTAATAGATTGGTGAGACAAGGAAACATGATTCATTTATCTAACTTGATTAATGAAGTAAAAACTGCCATAGTAAAAAATCTTGTCACAAAATAGGTAGTGAAAGAAAAGAAAAATTATCTTGTTACTCACTCAAATCATATAACATGCAATGAGGCTAAGTGGTACTTAGATAGCAGATGCTCTAGACATGTCACAGGTGACAAATCTCTCCTCACAAATTATTCAAATCTTGATGATGGGATAGTCACCTATGGAGATGGAAGCACTGCTAAGGTAATAGGATGTGGAACCATAAAAAGAATGGAACTGCTAAAAAATGAGAATGTTTTTTGCATAAAAGGATTGACTCATAATCTTTTAAGTATCTCTCAAATATGTGACAACAAACATGTGGTTACCTTTGACAAACAAAAGTGCAAGATTCTGGATCTATCAGGAAAATTAATTATGGAAGGTCTTCACACTAGTGGTCACTGTTACATCATCAATAACATTGGAAAGGTTGATCCATATGCATAGCAACAATTGAGCCTGAAAAGCATATCCAAATCATGCATCTAGATCTGGATGGTTGTTGAAATGATGCAATTTTGATGATTCTCATGATATATCTGAGGTCTTTGCACCTCAAAAATTTTATTTTTTTTGTATAAACATTCTAATGTTTATAATTTTGGATGATACAACTTTTGTACAAATTTTGATATGTATACTGAAGCTGACATGAAAGTATTTAAAGATATGCATATATGGAAGATTATCGAAGACGGGAGATAACTTGTCCCATCTTTCCCTCGATAAGTGAATCGTTGAATCGAACGAATCGTCGATTCATCGGCATAGAATCGATCCCATCGACGACCTCTCAAGAATCTGAAATGTCGGGTCAATTGGTTTGCCCTCGAACTCATCATTGGTAACATCGATTAGAGTATATCGATATCATCGAAACCATGTTTGATGATATCAAAGTTTACCTCTCAATAAAAGTCGGGCGAGCAGGAAAAGGGTTTCACTTGTCTTCCTTCTCTATCTCATTTTGGCATTTCATCTTCGACATCATTTTTCCTTATCTTGGTTAGTTGTCTATATCTAGAATCTGAGTCTCCTCTCATTCAAAGCAACAATGCCTAAAGACAACGGTTTGGTTCTCTAACAAAGTGACTCAACTGATCGTAAGAAAGGTTAGGAAAATACAAATATCTCATCTTCATTTTCAGACTTAGAAATCATGCCAGAACGAGTTGTTCATAGTAAATGCGTTGAACCCCTTGAGATCATTAATCTCCTAGAAATGATTGAGTGGGGCAATATCATGAATTTTGGAGGGGAATTTCAGTATGATCTTGTACATCAGTTTATGAACTTAATCTACAACATTGAGAATAATCCTCCACTCATGTCAGTCGTTATCATAAATCAGACTGAGCACATCACCCCCAGTCTAATAAGTCATCTGGCAGGGGTAGAAGTCAATGGGATACTTGTAACTGAACGGAATAGGAATGGGCTTGGAGTATGGTGAGAAGTTACTCGAGCATTATGTAATAGTGCTAAAATACCCAGAAATGTGAAGAACATCCTTCATGTTAAGCACCTTGATCCCATCTATAAAATATTTCACAGCATCTTCAGTACAAATGTCTATCCCTGTGAAGTTTCTGACAATAAGCTTTCTCCATAAATTCTCAATATCCTGTATGATGTTCATCAAGGTATTCAAGTTTGTCTACCCACTCTTCTTCTACAACAGTTAATTCTTATGACTACAGAGGAATACATTATTACCCTTCTGTTCCCGTGTCTTATGTCCAAGCTTTCCTGACAGATTGGGTTGCCTCCTGCAAATGATTTCCCACACCCTTGTGCCTGGTTAAACTACGAAGACATTTGTAATTTGAATATCATTGACAACATGTTTCGTGGGTGTCCAACCAATCAAACCTTAGGTAAGGGAAATCTTGTGCACAGCCCGGACTTCGTCAATATCATTAAGGCTTTCACAAAACAAGATAGTGTGCAACATCTTCTAGATGGACAATCTCACATGATGAAACGACTTAACAACTGTGAAGCCTGTCTTGCAGAGATTAACTACATGATGATGGCTCTGCAACATACTACAAAACCCATTCTAGATTCCCTACCTCAGCACTAAGCACACCTAAGCTTTCACAACATATAGTGCTTCTCCTTCCACATCACATACCTCGATTATCCATGACGTGCTTATGGCATAAATATCTTTTTGGATGGCCTAAGTGTGTGTGTGTGTGTGTGTGTGTGTGTGTGCGCGTGTGAGATAAACTGCTGACCTGGTTAAATCGGTATTTTGCGATTGAAACATTTTGGGGTTGTTCATGGACTGGAAGAGGAAAACACTTCATTTTGTTGTGCTCATGTTTTGGACAGACTGGCTTCTTTTTTTTTTAAGGGGGGGATGGATGTTGCAAGACTGCCAAGCTTGGGCAGTTCTTCTTTTGGATATTTCTTTTTTATGGCTGGTTGATGATTCACACACACACACACACATGCACACACATATATATATATTGATGATTCATATATATATATATATATATATAATTGTTGCCATATCTCTCTGCTATCAATGATGTGCCTATGTCTGTGAAATGATGATATCCATTATGATTATCTTCTTATGCATATTCCCTATTACTTGAGAATTGATGTTGTGTTTTATGTCTGTCATACTCTTATTTGTTCCATTCACTATTTTCCCTTGACCTGATATGTATAAATGTTTTCTATGCAAGACATGTTTTGATTCTCTTTTGCTCTACCATCTGATTTTTAGTTCTCCCATATGCTTCAACTTCAGTCAACATCTATTGCTATATTGCCCTTTGCTAATGACTAACAAAAAGGGGAAGAACAAATTCAAACTCGAAGGAAAATTGTGTGTATCTATTTGTTAATAATGGTACAGGTGATAGGGGGAGCAGCTACAAGAAGACAGGGGTAGCAGCCACTAAATGATACAGTCGTATGTGTGTGTGAACTAGATAGCTTTGTAAAATTGTGTAAAGTTCATGTACGCACAATTTAGGGTGTTTGGTCTAAAAGTTGTTCTAGGGTGTTTTGTCATGTAATTGACAAAGGGGGAGATTGAAACTGCCCTAGTTTGTCAATTCGCGTGAGCATTGAGTTAGCAAGACAAAGGAGCCCCATAGGAAGACTGTTCAAGTGTCTGCCTCAACTGGATGCGTGCTCGAACTCGTTAAAAGTAAACCTTAGCCTCACATCCCATTTCCTAAAACACCAAGTATATAAAAACCCTCAAAATTGCATAAAACATCCTAGTGTTTTTGGTAAGAAAACTAATTTACAAAATCAGAAAATCCTTAAGTTTTTCACCTATGTTGATTTATCGACTCTGGGTTCGATGAGATCGATCCCTATAATTGATGTCCTTGACACTCACTTGATAATATCGAATTGAGGACTTCAAATGTCCAGTAACTACAAAGAACTCTGGACTGAATTATCGATGAATCAGTTAACTGTTTGATATCATCGAATTTTGAATCTCGAGTCCATCGAGTCGACTCGATAAAATTAATATCTAGTTAGTTGTGTCCAGTATACTGCTAAGGTGAAACATGTGATTCTTGATATATCGAAGGGATCCTCGATATCCTCGAAATTCAAATCTCGATGATATCGGTAGACCTTTGATGATATCGGATTGGGATACAAATTTATCTAGCAAGTTTTCAGGTTAAAACTTTCATGTATCGGGGATCACTCAATAAAATTAATATTCAAATATTGATCATATCAAGGTGCGGTCGATGTCATCGAAATTGAACATAAACTGTTCAAGAAGCTTATATGAAAATTTCTTGCAATTATCGTTGAATCAACACGATCTTCGATATCATCGATATTCAAAATTTGATGATATCTAGTGGTGCTCGATCATATCATATACTTGATAAGTCTTAAAGGTATCTACTCTCTCATTTTCAAATGTCGAGGAATCGAACATCGTGTTAATGAAATCAGAGTTTGAAATCTAATGACATTAAAGCATGTTCAATCCTCTCCACCAGTTGTTAAAAAGTTTTTAAAATGTTTGACAGTTTGAGTTCGTATCATCGAGCGGTCATTCGATGCTATCGAGAGTATATGCTCGATGATATCGAACCCTGCTCGATGATATCGAACTCTATCAAAACTATAACCATTTTATATCCGTTGCAACCCTTTGTCGATTTAATGAGAGCTTGCCTTTGGTTGTTTGTAGAGAAAATAGAGAGTGCTTTTAAGTGTTTAAATCTATATCATATATTTTAAGCCTTTTCTCTCATAGAAGTTCATCTTCCAATCCACCCTCATCAATGACATTCAGTAGAGTGGATTGGGGAATGAACTTCCACGTTAAAGGATCCTACAGCTATCATCTTAAGGAAAAATCGTTAAGCGGGGATGCCTTGAATGCATAGATGATTAGAAACACTCTGTCTCCTTTATAAGAAAACATTTAATAGAGTAGGATTCCATCATAACCTTGACCCAACCCGTTGCCTTACATTAGTACATCATCTAAGTTGTGGTTCAAGGTTGCTGAAGATTCTTCATCATCAAAAGAGGAGATCTTCATCAACGTGCTGAATGAGGCTCATCTACTTATCTGTAAGTCATTAGAGTCCAGAGAACCCTTGTGATCATTCCTTTTGTAGGATTGGGTCAAAGGTGCGTCTCACCCTTATAAAGGCCTCATAGGAGGCCTTTGACGGGAGTATACGTGGTGGGTGCTTTGTGTTGACCCTTGCTTTATGAAGAGCATAAAATGTTAGGTCCTTGTGTAGGTCCTTGACCTATGTGCTCTAAAACTTGGGTGTTGTGTGTTGACCCTTGCTCATAGGAGCATAAACTGGTAGGTTCCTTGTGTGGATCCTTGGCCTGTGTGGCCTAAAACTTGGGTGCTGTGTGTTGACCCTTGCTCCTGTGTGGGGTATAAACTTGTGTCGTGTAGACACGTTAGAGTCATCCCAGAGTTGGTTGTACCGGTTTGATGTGAACCTGATTTGAAACCTCAGTTAGTGAGATTTGGTACACTCAAGGGTTAAGTGCGTCTGTCGGAAGTGGAGTAGACACGTAGTCGAACCACTAAAAAAATGACTGTGTTTGAGATTGCCATTTACTTTTACTATTAGTGTGATTTCTCTAATTGTCTTCATATTACATATGCACATGTCTTTTTTGAACTAAGTAGAATTACACCTCACACAGTCACATCCATCATGAACTATGTTATGCATCTTGTCATCTTTTTAAAAGTTTTGTTTTTGGATCCTCTATTTGTCTTGGAAGCCAATAAACTTATTTTGAAGAAATCTTAATACTTGCATATTTATTCAGGATAGGGTTGATAGGTTTTAAATTATCATAAACTACTAAAAAGTCCTATTCACCCCCCTCTAGGACATCTTAGCATATTCCTACTTCAAACTAAAGTGGTCATTACTGTAATTTCACACTTAAGGCCAATTGGTGCGGCCCATCCATGAGGCCCATCATGATGTATATTTGAGGCCCATATGATAGGGCCCACCCACCTTGTATTTAAGGCCCATATGATGGGGCCCACCTGCTTGAATCCGAGGCCTATAGACAAGGCCCATTATGATGTATTCGAGGCCCATTGTGATGTATTCGTCGCCTGATGTATTTTTGGCCCATGTGTGTGGCCCACCTATTTGTATTTTTGGTCCATGTTCAGGGCTCACCTGTTTGTATTTTTAGCGCATGCGATGGGGCCCACCTGTTTTGTATTTGAAGCCCATATGATGATGTCTGACTAGATGTACATGAGGCCCATGGTGATGTATATTAGGCCCGTACAAGTGGCCCATTTTGATGTTTTTTTGGGCCATGCGTTGAGGACCATTGTGATGTATTTTCGGCCCATTTGGTTAGGCCCATTGTTGTAAGTCCCATTGCAATGTCTATTAGGCCTTTATTCGAGGCCATGGGCCCACAATACGTTTAGCTCTAAATGAGTCACTCCTTGGGAGCAATGTTGGTTAAATGTCCACATTGACGGGCAATGATGGTTAGATGTCCACATTGTGACCTTCCCTTATGTCCTTGTTAGGCCGATTATCAAGGCTAATTACCATGGCCGATTTTTCAGGCCAATTGTTAAGGTAGGCCGATTGTCGAGGCCGACCGATTATCGAGGCCCATTATCGATGTCGTTTACGAGTAAGTGACAACATAACATCATGATACATGCCCATACGCATCATCTGCATGTTTGATTGTGAGATATGGTTGGTCATTGCATATGGTAGGTTGCTCACGAGACTCCTTGATAGGCGTTGTTGCCCTACATGAGTGCACAGTATGCGTAAGATTGATGCATGATTGGACTGTGTGACTCATGCATCTCGTATTGTGTGATTATGATCACCATATGCCCTAGCGACATCAAGGCTATAGCCTCCATAGGCATATTATGGATGGCCAAACAGGACACCAGAAATCTGTTCTACATGGGGTGTTATAGATATCCCTGGGTGAAATTCTTTAAACCCTCTTGGTTCTCTGACGTCTAGACCGAGTGGATGCATGAGCGCATGAGGGATGTATACCGTTAGGTCGCATCTCTCATTGCATCGTGGTCAGTTGGAATGGGGTGGGACCTTACCTGCCCGAGTGGAGGGGGCAAGCTAGGCTGAGTTTAACTAGCACGAGGAATGGGTCCGCTATCGATGAGCCGAGCCCGATATTACAGGCGGATAGTGAGGTCTCTTCTACTCACCTTTTTACACGCGATGGGGAGGCAATTTGGTTCGGAGTGTACTAGACCCCGTTGATTTTCTAGAGAGGAACCGTACTGGTATGTAGACTTATTAAGTAGGAGTTGCATATTCATTCATTCATTTATTCACTATCCACTCGAGCTGGTGGTGAGCAACTAGTTATTATGTACCTTCGCATGGCCAGGATTTCGGTTGGGTGTGTGACTAACCAGAGATCAGGAGTTTACCACATTAAGTTTGACTATCCAAATTTAAGTATGGTACTAGTTTGGATAGAAGTCCTTTGTGATAGACCCCATAGCTTGCGATACTTCGTACTATCATCCCGACTTCTTCTATTCGCACCACATATTTCATTGCATCCTCGACATCTGATATTGGCTTATTATGTTTTTGCATTGCATAACCTTGATATGGCCATTAGCATTTATGTCTTGCATCGCATAGCCTTGGTACGACTGATGACACTCATGAACTTACCAGTATATTTCCTTTTACTCTGATATCGTATGATTCACGATCTTGTCAGTATTTCCACTTATTCTGATATTGTATGATTTATGACGTTGTATTGCATACTTGACACTTATCTTTTGCACACACTTTCACCACCCTCAAAGCTTTTTATAAGCTTATGCACGATAGATGCGTACAGGTGGCGTTAGGTTGCAGCAACATTGGGTTTGGAGCATGCAGCGGACTTTTGGAGCTTTAGTTTTGACATATGTATTTCCCTTTCAGCATTATATTTAAACATTTATATTAGTGGATATGTGATGATGATATTGTCTCTATGATTTGGGTATACTTATAGTTATGCTTCTTACGGGATAAAGTACGTTGAAAAATCCTCCTTATAGGATCCTAGGAATGAAATCTGGCGTATAAGCGCTGGGAGCCGAGAATGGGGTACTGTGGAGGCTATTGGCACCGGATTCGACAATCAGAAATTTTGTGAGCTCAGTTTTTGAGTTTGGGGCATGGTAAAGATTGACCAGCTTGCAAATGGGTCCGCTATTGACGAGCCTGGTAGGCATTGGTATACTCTTGGAAGGCGAATATTGTGGTCTCTTCCACTCACTACACTGTGCGGCTAGGGAGGTGGCACTTAGTGTGGAGTGTACTAAACTCCGGTGATGATCTCAGAGATGTACAGTACTGATATGTGGACTTATTAAGCAGGAGTTGCATACTTAGCATTTTACTCATTCATTCATTCATTCACTATCCACTCGGGCTGGTGGTGTGCAACTAATTGTTGTGTACCTTCCCAATGGCCAGCATTTTGGTTGGGGTGCATGACTAACCTGAGATTAGGAGTCTGCCACATTGACTCTGACTATCTAAATTTAGGTATGTGACTGGTTTGGATAGAAGTCTCTTATAATGAACCCCATAGCCTGCGATACTACGTACTATCATCCTGACTTCATACTCCAGCATGGTCATTTCATTCACACCGCACATTACATTACATCCGTGGTATATAACATTTTGATTTGCTATGTTTCTACATTTATATGACCTATATGAGGTTGACGGTATTTGTGGACTCGTAAGGATTTGCATATTGCATTCTTTCCTTGGTATATGACACTGGCTTATTATGTTTTTGCATCACATAGTCTGGATAAGGCTGATGGTATTTATGGAAATACCAGCATGTTTCTATATTGCTCTAATATTGCATAGTTGGCACTTACCTTGTGCACACACTTACATCACTTTCTAAGCTTTCTATACGCTTATGCATGATAGATGCGTGTAGGTGGCGCTAGGTCATAGCAGCGTTGTGCTTAGAGCATGCAGTTGTCTTCTGGAGCTTTGATTTTTGATATATGTAATTTCCCTTTCAACACTGTATTCAACTATTTACATTGGTGGATATGTGATGATGATGTTGCCTTTGTGATTTGGGTAAACTTGTGGTTATGCTTCTTACGAGATAAATGTACGTTAGAAAATTCTCATTGTAGGATCCCAGGATCGAAATCTGGCGTATGGGCACTAGGAGCTAAGAATGGGCTACTACAGAGGTTGTCGGCATCAGATTTGGCGATTGGGAATTTTGTGAGCTCAGTTTCTAAGTTTGGGACGTGACATCATCTCTATTCACTACAAGAGAGAGAGAGGACCATCCACCATCTCAAGGATGCTCACCTTCATCTAGCCGTTCATCCAAGTCATCCAATGTGTAGGCAGTTCGTCCATATGTCATGTGGTCTCCCTGTTTCATGTAGATGTTGTCTCCCTCGAAGAAATTCAGATAGGGTTTCGATTTAGACAAATGTGAGAATCCCTTGAAGCTGAGATTCAATACTAGCTTAGTTTTTTATGTTCTTTGTCTAGAAATCTAGGATTGTTTTATGATTGTTTTCTCTTAATTATAATCTCTGAAATTTTCCATTTTTCCTTAAATTATTGCTTTAAATTTTGGTGTGAAATAATAAATTCATGTGGGGTTTTTCAGTTACATCGGCTTATTTGATTTGGTAATTGCTTAATTAGAGAATGAATCAATCTCTATAATTGATTGATCTATTGTATGCCTTTGTTATAGCAAATGCTCGTGATTCTCTGTGAGTGAGATCCATGTGCTTCATGAGAGAATTGGTCAGTTGAATTCATGTTTTATTGGTGTTGAAGATTGTTTAATAGAATAATCTTCTGATTAGATATGATAGAATTTTAATTCTAATTGAGTTACAAGAGTTGAATTAGTAAATTAGATATTGTGATTGTTATAAGTGGATTCTTATATCCTTCATCATTTTCATTATTTGTTTTAAAGCATTTCTACTTCACTGCATTAAAAATGCTGACAACCTAATTAGTTCCAATTGTGTTCTCACTAACTTCCTATGGATTGACATCGGACTCCAAAGTTATTATTGCATTGCAACCTTGCACTTGGGGTTGCCTAACATAACACTAATCTTGTAAAAAATGTTTCTCAACCTTTGGCTCTATTACTAATTGTTGTAGAAAACACACACACGTGATCAATAAAGGCAAAGCCAAAACACAAAAGGAAATGGCCAAACAAAAGGGCAAAAGTGCTAAACTAACACGAGCGACAAGAAGCACAGGGATTTACATAGTTTAGTAAGATGCCTACTCCATGGGGCAATAACACGAAGGTTTTTTCTTCACTAAAAATAAGAGAAATAAAAATATAAGGCTTACCTTTCTCCTACCCATACAAGAAATCCCACACTAAGAAATACCTCAAAGATGAATTAATAGAATATAATACCCTTCTATACGCATGTTTCCCTTATTTATAAAACAAAAGAGGTGAGAGAGCAGGTGGCAAAATCCTAGAGGAGATGTCTCCATGTTTCCACTCCATTGCCACAATAATTGTAACAGTAGATATGTGAGAAAAAATAAGATGCATTAAATTAAATAAGGTTTTATGTTATGAAAAGAGCAATAATCTCAGTTTCGATTCTCATGAATCAGAGATCCATCAAATGTGCTCCATTACTACTTTGAAAGGTCTAATTTGGTATCTCCTCTGGATTTGTTGAAATCTACACAATTTTTAGGTTCTTTGTAAAGCAATGATAGATGACTCTACTATAAAAATTCACCTAACGACTATGGGATTAGAAAGAAACTGATAACCTTTATGATTAGGATGGCCACTAGATATGATCAATGATTTAGATCATATAAAGGGAACCTAATGGATAATCAAATATTCTCTAATTACTCTTAATTTTCTCTCTATGGAGTTTCATGTCTCTAATCAAGGGAGTGCCTACCTTTTTATAAAGAGGCGAATCGAGAGAATTAGGAGAAATTGGTTATGATAAAAATAAGCCCTGTCACATCCGACCTCATCCTTCTCTCCTCTCAATTGATTCCAGTTTCGAGGGAAAAATATTGAAAAGGTGTTATCCAAGGAGAAAGAAAACTACATAGATACTCTCGAGGAAAGTTATGAGGGACCACTTGCGAGTATTTTCCCACAAATAGACCCCATGGGCACATATCCAACATATGGTAAAGCTCATTTAAAGATTTTGGATCATTGAAATATGATCTCATATCTAATGGATGTACTTCTGACATATCATGTAGTAATGCAATGTATGATAATTGTAAAAGTCAAACAAGAAGATTAAGAGGAAGAAGGGGGAGTTGAACCCCACCTCCATATACCTCCATCACCTTTTCATCCTTAGGTAACTGCAATATATTAATTATAATTATATTTCCCATATTGCCATATAATTAATAACTATTATATTTAAAGAGTTACGACATATCATGTAGTTTCGACATATTAACATATGGGCACATATACAACATATGGTAAAGCTCATTTAAGAGTTTGGATCATTGAAACATGATCTCATATCTAACAGTTGTCAGTTTGACATATCATGTAGTAATGCAGTGTATGATAATTGCACAAATGTAATTGCAAGAAATAAAAGAAACATGGTTAGAGTAAAACAAGAAGATCAAGATGAAGAAAGGGAGTTAAACCCCACATCCATAAACCTCCATCATCTTTTCATCCATAGATAACTGCAATGTACTAATTATAATTATATTTCCCATATTGGCATATAATCAATAACTATTATATTTAAAGAGTTCTGACATATCTTATAGTTACAACATATCAACATATGGGCACATATCCAACATATGTAAAGCTCATTTTAAGGGTTTAGATCATTGAAACGTGATCTCGTATATAACAAATATAGGTCCACCATATCATGTAGCAATGCAGTGTATGATAATAGCAAAATTTAAATGTAATTACAGGCAGTAAAGGAAACATAGTTAGAGCAAAACAAGAAGATAAATAGGAAGAAGTGAGAGTTGAACCCCACCTTCAGAAACCTCCATCAATAACTGTTATATTTATTTATACTCAATTGCTAAATTTTAAAAATAAAAGGGAAACGTTAAACATATAACCAGGGTTGGTTAACTATATATAGATTTTATCGCCTTGGACTGTTATAAGTGGTAGATCTATTTGAGGATTTTAAACATTGCTAATAATGATATGTACATATAACAATTAATAAATTCATTTACTTTTCAAGAAACACATTATCAGCATCAAACTGGCACTTTTGGAGCCATTACGGACGAATTGGTATTATTGGAGACTTCACTGATCCACCGCCCGATCCGTTATCACCTGCACTAAGAATCCTCCTTCCTGAAACTTTAAGAGGATAAAAATTAATTAAAATTATACAATATGAAGGAAGAAAAATAGTGTGTTTCATAGTTTAAAGTGGCCTACAAGCCCAGTGTGCTTTTGATGAGACCTGTGTTGTACCTAAAGCCTATGATATGAGCCCCATGAGTTATAAGATCTATAAAAAAATCAAGTACGTCGTAAGTCTCCATATTTTGGATGAGCTTAGAGGTTCACCTTGATATAGGTGCAAAATATTTATTTGTTCATGCCAAGAGTGCATTTTTCGTTCGTAAAGATATGGCCCATGCTTTAATGATGAAATATATTCATATGATGAGCACCACCATGGGTATATTTTTAATTGATTGATTATTACTATTGTATTTCTTTCTTAGCCCTTTAAATTTTCCATGTTTGGTCCATGATGTAGAGCAATTTGTGGACACTTTCATGCACAAGATGGACCACAGAAGGCCCAATCACAGGTGGAAGTGATCAAGACCATCTTAACCTTAAAACAGTCTTATCTCACAAACCAGAATGAATTTTTTGACATATCATATATGATTTTGAGGTAGGAGAATCTACTTTAGCCAACCAACCTGCTATGCTGGGTTGCCCATATCAGATATGTGAGATTTCATCCGATCAATAGTCAATTCATGCGGAATTTCAGCACTATAGTCGCACCCATTACAGATTGCATGAAAAATCCCATTTCAGTGGACTAATGAGGTTGGCAAAAGCTTTGTTGAAATTAGGCATTGATTCCAATTATGATTTTAGGGTAGGAGAAGCTACTTTAGCCAACCAACCCGATATACCAAGTTTCCCACATCAAATTTGTGAGATTCCATCAGATCGACGGTCAATTCATGCCGAATTTCAACACTATAGTCTCACTCATTACAGCTTGCATGAAAAAAATCCCTTTTAAGTGGACCGATGAGATTGATAAGAGCTTTGCTGAAATCAAGCATTGATTGTCCATAACACTGATCTTAGTTATGTTTGTTGTGATTTTTACGATCCTCTTCTCCAACATGAGTAGCGCGCGGGCATGCTAGAATTAGGACTGCGGTTCCAATTCAAACCGAACAACAATGACCCCGAGCACCGAAGTAGGCAGACACTAGGTATGACTAAGTTCTGAGGAGATCGGTCCCCTATTTAGCCACTCGCTCAAAGTATAATTGGATTAAGCGATAGTCAGAGGGTTGGGGTTCATCCTCTGATATTGGGTTTCTTCTTGCCTTTCACTTGAAAGGACTTTCTCAATGTAGATGAAATGGAATAAAGGACAAGAATTAAGATCGACTCCTGCAGATAGTTCTATGCATGACAACAATTATCATCTATAGTACTTACGCTTTGAATTGAGCTAGTACATGTAAGTAGTAAATGTACAAAGTAAAGTAATTACGTTAAGAAAAGAAATTTACTTGATAAATGCAATAATTACACTATGGAATGTAAAGTTGATGAGTTAATTGAAAAATAATTGATTTACTGATTTGTTTGGGTTGGTGTGAGATGAATTATTTTTTTGCAATCTTCTTCTATTTATAAGCTTTAATTCATTCATTCTAGATCCTTTCCACGTTCTGATGGTTATTGTAATCGTTTCTTTCCTCAATCTGTTTCAAAATGCTTCTCATGTTCTTGGTCTCCATATTCTTTAGACAACCGTCCAACGATCATATGAACTTAATGGTTGGTTACTTGCTGTTTAGCCACCCAGAGTCAATTGCACTTTCCTCGACGGCTTTAATGCATTTGATACATTATGGCTCTATTTTCTGATACACAACCGTACATATCCACAGAAAATCCCGCGACTGTTGAACACGCGCACATGCAGTTTACACATGTTCAATCTTGAATAGTCAAAATAGGAATCGGCTAGATAGGGTAAAAACATTGCCCATTCCCTCCCCCCCCCCCTTGTTGTTGTCCTTTCAGAGAAAGTGATAGTGACATTTGGAATTTCATTAATACTCACACAAACCATTTTCAACCACAATAATCTATCTCAGTCGTGCTGATTTGAAATGCTAAGATGAATTTCAAGCTAACATGTGTCCCAAAGAGTTATTCTGCAGAATAGGCATGATTCCTCAATAAATGCATCTGTTCATTCTTGCTTATATACACGTCATCTTCTCATTCACTTTCCTTACGCTTCCAGTCTTCTCTCTTCTTCAATAACTCACCCGAAGATTTTTACTTACCCTTCTACCATTAGCAATGGCTTCTTCATCATCTACTCCTACCTTTTGATTAAAGAGATATGATGGTCATGATGGATATATTCACTGATTACTATACAAAAGAACTCATTTCAAATCTCCTTTGAATGACAAAGCTTTCTGTATCGCTTCAACATTTTCGACTAAGATTCCAGCCGATGAGCTATTACCTTTAGATCCCTTCTTTCCTATTTTCACCAACGACAATGTACTAATTCAATCTGGAACCATACCTAACGCGATCAATGCGTTGAAGACACCAAGGTTATGGCTGAAACCTCCTCCAAATTAGAAAAATTGGTTCACAGGAGTATTAGACTAATACACAGATGTGTGGAAAGAATTGGGCACCTATGAATGCATCAAACTATCTCTCTAGGAATATGCCCCCAATGCATCTCTCCTCCTTTATCTTCATTTTGAAGCACCTCCACCAATGCATTTATGTTCGGATGCAGTCCGATGAGTATCACCATAAAAGACATCTATAATGTGACCAAGTTATTACCTTTCGAAAGAATTTACCATGAAAAGGTTAGAACAGGGCAACACAAGAACTACCCCGGCAAATCCATTAAAGGTTACACTACCTTCATGATGTATCACAGAAAATTTAAAGGACTAGTTGAAGAAGATGAGCACCTTGCCTTCATTCTCCTTTGGATTTGCCGGCATTTTCTATGTGTCAACACTTAACAAATTATAGCCGAATATGTTGCTCTGGCTAAATGTCATATCAAACAACAACGCGTAGCTCTAGTACCTTTCGTCCTCATCCATATATATAGAAGTCTTTACAAAATCAATCACAAAGGATTGTATTTGGCAGGAGGACTAATCTAGCTTGGTTTGTCACATACTTCCACTCTCATCTATTCAAACAACTACATGACAATTGATTGTTTACCTCTCATGGCGACTAACTTCTCCACACGTCCCTGAAGAATAACATGGTTAAAGAATAATCCTTGAATTTTTTTCTCTTGAAAATTCTCGAGATGATCAATTCTTTATGGCAGAAAAGGACTATGAGCATAAAGGCTCATAAGACAATTTTCCTCCGATGACGAACTTTCGAAAGGTTGATTGCATTATACTTGTACTTTCTATGTGATTGGCCATGATTTGGCTTATGACAGTTCAATCGAGAAAGGCAAGAACGCAAAGGCTATTGTCGAACAATACCATTCTTCTTTGTTTACTCATCAACTTAGTTTGGTGCAGTGTATTCCATGTCCCCTTATAAGACATTCAACCAACCTCCTTACGATCGTGTAATAGTGACCAACAAAGCATTGTATACTTCCCTTGAAAACACTTATCCTAAGGACTCGACAGCTTTGTAAATACCAATTTACCCATAATACTCAGGATCTATAAATTATTTTGTATCATGGTGGGAGCGACAATATGCCAAACTTTTGAATGGTTGAAGTACTGAAGAACTTACATCTCAATTCTTCTCACAATTGGGTTTGGTCAACAGTAGAAAAAGAATTACCCCTATGCCATCGGCACCTACTGCGAAGCATACAGTAAGAATGATAACGATAACATCAACAACCCTTCCCGTACCAGCAACCAAAGCTCCTTGCCTAGAAGTCCCACAAATTAGTCAAGAACATTTTGATATTCTTGCAACTGCTCGACCATAAAAGATGGCCCTGAGGAAGATTTTCGATTTGGGAGGTATTAATCCTCCTCTGAAATCTCTTGTCTTTTCTTTCTAGTCAAAAACTCCTTCCAGACTTACTCCATAATAAAACATCGAGCATTGTTGAGACCCAAAAAATCATCTAACACTTCTTCGGTAAAGGCCATGACAACTTTTGAAAAATATTTAAAAATAAATTACCGGCCTAACTTAAGCATGGCATATTATTTCGAACAGATGGTTGAAAGCATAAAACGACATGAAGAGGCTTATTTTAATAAACACTAGAACAAATGGACTAAGGACAAAGAGAGATTGAATGATCTCGACCTTCCATTTAAAAATATCTAAAACCTTATCATCCTCAACCCCCACCATTCCCTACCTCTGCTAAGCCATTAATGACTATAATAAGAAATCCTGAATCAGTCAAGGGTCTACCGATCAGACAAGCGGTTCGATCTAACTCAGGTGGAGATCATTTACTCATGCTTTTGTTGAAATTGACATTCTCACTCACACACCAACCATCTCAGTCTAATTCTTTTCGATGACCTGGGAATTACACAAGACAACAGCGGTGTGCCTTCAAGAACAAGTCACACAGCTAATACTGGCAATCCCTATAACTGCGATTATACCATTGATCTCAGAAATGACAGTCATAATGACAATGACAACAAGTACTCCTATGATATTCAATAATTCTATTCCAGCAACTACAACGGCAGTGCCTTTGTATTTAGAAATGACCAGTGGTACAGAGGACACTCCGTCTGACAGGTCACCTAGAGTTGATAATGCTCTTGTTGATTTGGAACACACATAATAGACTCATTCCTCATCCATGCCAGTCATGTGGCAAAGGATTTTGATCTCTCCTACCTGACCTTTCAAATTAATCATGGCTCCACCGCTTTCTTCATCGCCTACAACAGTCGGAGAGATTATGACTGCAACACAGTCTGCAGCGGTCGATATGATAGTAGTCCTGAAGGATCGGTCGAGACTAACAAGATCTCAACTAAAGAAGAAGTGATTGTTGATACCCTTGAAGAAGTGGTCGACCAAGTTTTGGTTTAAACTTTAGAGTAATCACCAGTTGATGTTGGCGATCGGCTTGAGGTTATTTCGGGCCATACACCTATAGAGCCAACAGAGGTGGAAGTCACTAATGTAGGACCTCTCCCATCTTCTTCTACAACTATTCACGAGAGCACTACTTCGACTTTTACCATTCCTGTTGATGAAGTCATCTCTCTGATCAAGAATCTATAGCAACATCTCCTCTTCATCATGACAATCTCCAGAGCTTACAAGTTGAATTGCACGAACTCCTATAGAAAGGATTAGCTAAGACCTTTGATGCTAGATTGATAACCAAGGTCGGATGATTGGTCGATTTGACATACGTGGTGTTCCAATCAAACCCATCTTTAAGGCCAGAATACCACCTCTCCTAGAGCTTAAGGGAATACTTGACATGTATTGCCAAGTTAAGGCAGTTGTTGCCGATCTTGAGGCGAAGAAACAAATGGCCGATATTGAAAATGCTAATGCATAAGAGGTGGCTTAAGAGCTCACGATCAAGAATGTTGCTGCGAAAGCCACTGAGATGGAAGTCGAGAGTTTAGGATTTAGAATTGGTGCTCTAGAGCCTGACATACTCACACTACAACAACGTATGGTTGAAAAAACATGTAGAACATGTTAAGATCATTGAAGAAATCTAAGGACTAGTTCCTGCAATGTGCGTTCAAGCAGAGGGCGTCGGTTGATTCTCCAGATCAAGCATGAAAGAGGAACATCACTGTGTACTGCCAAGAGATGACAAGAGATAGCCGAAACATTCTTACAAAACTTCTTGTCTTCTTATTTGTAATCTTTCACGCATAAATGAATGGCCATCGATCATCTTTTGCAACCTAACTCCTTTGAATAACTATTGTGAGCATATCTTCTAAAGTTGTTTCGGGGACTTTCGTAGAATGTTGGTTACTCCCAAGTTTCATGCTTTAACTACCCATGTTCCGCATGAATTACGATGTGTATCTGCTCTTCTACCATACTTTCAGTATATAGTGGGCCTCTATATCCCACTATTTAAATGACATCCAACCCATGACTCCATTACTTTTCTGAATTAATTTTGATAAATGGCTATCAAATTACCTTCCATTATTGCAAGTACAGAGTCCTTTCTCAAAGAAATCTTTGACGAAGGGTTGAAATATTTTTCTTTTTCCTTTTTTACCATTTGACATTAGAAGGTTTGTCATTGATGCCTCCTACTCACTCGACTATCACCCTTTGGTCGACCTGAACAATTAGTTAGAAGGACTACTCAAGAAGTTAAAATGGCTAGCCACCATGGCAAATTGTTATGAGAGAGACTTTTACCTCCATGATGTAAATTGATGCTACCTTGAACAACAAGAAATGACTGTAAAAGATTCGTTCGATATCAGTGGTAAATATGAAGTAGCGTGGCATGCCCAGCTACGCCGCACTCAAGCCATCAGTTCAATCGAGCGATGCTCATATTACCATAATCATATCGTTCCAGTATGCTAAATGAACTACGAGAATGAGAGAGCGCTTTCTACACAAAAGAAATGGCCACTCCAACAGACTTGGAATTCTTGAATGAATAGGTTACTTTGAATCAAATCCAATCGATAGTGAATTATACTGTAAAAAGGACGGACGAACTAGAGGCTCCCTCGACCAATGTTCATGTCAATCAATTGCTTCATTTCCTGCCATGCTTCATCGAGGACAGGGACTGATTGGGTCCTGCTAAGGAAAAAGATGAGGCAGAGATGTAAGATCTCTAGGACGAATTCAAAAATCTAAAGGCCTAGTTTAATAAGTCTTAATTACTTTTAAATTTTTGTCTTTCTTTATGTAGTAGTGCGGTCAATGACCAGCAAAGTAATGAATAAACTTTTAAAGCTCTTATTCAACATTCAATCATTGCAATCTTTACATTCCAGCCATGTGTGCATAGGATCAATGACTATTCACGTACCTCACTTGGCCTCAGTAAAATAATACAAAACTTTAGTACTCAACCATCGCAAATTGTAGATGTTGTATCTTCACTTATAGTGACATGTCACGTCAAGAGGAATTAATCACACGGTATTCAACGCCTCGAAAATAGATGTATTTATGTCTTGGAAAACTCATTCGACGCCATTACTTTATGTACATTAATTTCTCTTTTGCTTCGTTTTGTCTATCAAAGGAAAGCCTTAAGCTCCAAACCTCTCACAATCCCGGTAACCTTAGCCATTCCTATAGTGAACTTTCTCCCCTAAGCTCCCAAACCACAGAGGAGAGATCACCATTGGGCTTAGAATCCTTCTCAAATTCCTTCACACCTAATGTTTCCTTCTTCATTCCAAGTGTCCCTGATCTTTCCCTAAAGAATCAATATGCTCAGATGGTCATAGAGACTTCCCTAGCAATTCAACGACTTGAAATGATGATGTAGTGGCTGAACTCAGCTAGTTCATCATTTTCTTCCTTGTCCTCAAATATAGGACTTAGCCAAGAGATGGTTCGGCAAAATGTAACACATGGAACTCATGAACATTACTCTTTTAATGACAAGCCACGGTCGATGGGACTTTCAATTACCATTGGCAGATGGCTTGACTAAAATCCACCTACTTTAACCTAGCTAGATCTAACCGAACATTGGAGGGTTAGCTGCATTGACCAAATCCTCAGCAACTCTTGGGCAGAACTGTTCAAACTCTAATGAGACTGATCATGTATTGACTGAATAGGAGCTTGCGGTCCTAAGATATATAGGGCCTTATCAATCTATCGAGAGATGAGTCAGTAGAACGTAATGTATAGGGTCCCGGATAAAACTACATGTGAGGAAACATCACATGGACACGGAAGCATTCGGCTGAGAGAGGACATAAGATCATAATTTTGATGATATTCTTCATCAACGACTCCCCTCCATCCTCTTATTTCTTAACCCCTCATTATGTAATGCATCGGCCTTGTCCCTTATACGGTCCATACCAATAGAGAAGTTTTCCAATCTTATGTAATTATACAGTTCAAAACCAGCAAAGTCAAATAAAATGTTTGTTATCGATCATAGGCGATATTTTGTATTTTCCTTGCAATTATAAGGGCACAATATTCACAACAAATTCTCTCATACCTTAGCTCGTTTAATGAACAAATTGGTAATTGTCACAATGAACATATCTATCCTAAAGATAAAATAAAGAAACCCACTTGTATTGATTATGTATCTTCATTAAACTCATGTGGTGCATGTTTCGTACTTTTGATCATGGACACAATATTTTGCCATTTTAGAACTTGTGCCATTATTCTTAAATAAGTCTTGCTTATCCTGCTACCTTCCCATGATCTCGAGAATGGCTACTGTTATGGAGAAAATGGACCGACCCACAATGGAAAGGTTAGGTTAGAAACCCAATCAACAAGTGGTTTCAAAACCCGAGGGATGAGATCAATTTTGATGGCCCGGTTATTACAAACTCCGAGGAAGCTTGTTGAGTGCCAAATATTGCATATTTTCCCCTAATTATATCTTAGTTTTATGAACGTGATAATGCTTAAAGGGATATTTTGTGCATGTTTATGTTGCAAGGTGAATCTAAGAGCTTGGATTGAAAAGAATGTTAAAAGCATGAATATGATACTCAAGAAACACTAAGGTAAAGAATGGATCTTTGAAGACCAAGATTGAAGATTTTAAGACCCCGAGATTCAAGAAAACCAAGTGGAGAAGGAAGGAAACCGAAAGAATAAAGTGCTAAAATTCACTTCATTGTTTATGTCATCGACCACAGTTGGATGACATCGAAGCCATTGTTCGATGACATCAAAATTTTTACAGGAAAATCGAGTTGGTCGCCGGACATATTGGGTGCAATTTTCGATTACTCGAAGTCTCTCTCAATGATATCGAAGACAAGCTCAATGACATCGAATCTTGTTCAATGACATCGAAATTTCTAAAGAATTTTGAAGTAACTCGCTGGACTATTTTGGACACATTCTCGATGGATCGAAGACCCTTCGATGCCATCAAAGGACTTCTTGGTGATATTGAATGAAGGTTCGATGACATAAGAACTTACGCAGTGCATAAAGGTGTGACTTCCAGAATTCAACCTCCGCTTGATGCCGCCGAACGCGTTACGGAGAGTTACGCGGATTACATAAATTGAGGTGGTTTTGCGAAACCGACCGGACTAGGCTATAAATATGGGATTCCTACAGACTTTTTAGGATATCTAAGGTTTCAAGGACCAGAGCCAAGGGGTGGAGGAGCCTCCCAAGAGTTTTTCTTCTTTCCTAGTTTGTTTTTAATGTTTTCTTCTAAGGTTTTAGATCCAATCATGTCTATGGTTGGCTAAATCTCTTAGCTAGGGCTAAGAGGTGAAGCTTATAGCATGTTGAAATATTTTTCTTATGTTAATTCTTGTTATTGTTGAACTTCTTTGATTCTAATTTGATATTTAAGGAATACTTTCAGTTTTTAATGGTTTGTTGTGACTCAAATTACAATAGATCTGCAATAGCTTTAAGTATCTTCTTTT
This sequence comes from Magnolia sinica, assembly GCF_029962835.1. Classification (NCBI taxonomy): domain Eukaryota; kingdom Viridiplantae; phylum Streptophyta; class Magnoliopsida; order Magnoliales; family Magnoliaceae; genus Magnolia; species Magnolia sinica. Next base: position 63,799,504 of record NC_080579.1, read on the forward strand.
TTCTTAATTTAAGATTGTGGGATTGGTAAATCCTATTGTTAGCCATCGTCTCCATAACATGGTTTGGTGATGGAATCCCTTCCAACCCTCACAACTCTCCTTCATTGAGAATTAGGTCAATAAAAGTTTAAATTTGATTTTATTGATATATCTTCCAATTGGATAAGATAGGACTCCAATTCTAATTGTGTTCCTTGAGTTAAACAAGGAAACATCCTGATTACTACAAGTGGATCCTTAGAACCCTAGTTCCCATTTTTATTATTGAAATTGAAATGGCCTAGCTATATGTCCTAGAGGGGGTGAATAGGACTATGCCAATTTTTAAGATAAATACAGTGGAAATATAGAAAGATAGAGCCGAATAAATAAATCAATTCACACTGCTGAATGCTAGGTCAAAATATTGATTGTTCCAAGGACAACCATGCACCATAAAAATGACAGGGCAACCTTACTAGAACAAATACAGAAACTAAAGCTCAACGTAATAAAGAGATAGCAAAAATATAATGCTGAAATGTAAATTTAAATTATTACAACATTCATACTGAGCTTGAAATGTAAAATTTACAACATTCTCATACACACATTCATTCCACAATTCTGAATGATAAAAGATAGGAAATATAAATCACACATCCACAATACAAAGAATTATAGTGGTTCGCCTATGTATTCACCAACTATTAAACAATAGCCACACAAAATGCTAATCCACTCCTAATATCCTCACACAGGGGATACTAGCATTCACTATCAAATAGGTTTTCACAAGTTCACCCAAAACCTTCACAATTGTGTCTTTTTCAAAGGGCTTGCACAATTCAAAATCCCTCACTTCTGAGTTTTCTAGCTCTCCTCAGATAACCAACAACTTTGATATTTTTCTGGCTTAACCTTAAATAAAACCAAACAATGTAAATTACACAAATTGTAAAATACCTGATTTTCTCCTTCGTTGTAGGAGCCCAAAAGAACCAAGTCGGAGTAGAGATTTGAATGTCAAAGTTCAATGTCCAATACTCACTTTATAATGGTTCTAGGTTCTAATAGATTTTAAATCAAAACAAAAGGGCTAGCTCTAATTGATTTTGATTTCAGAAAAAGGAAAACAACAATTCCTCTTTTCAGATTAGATTGGAATGTAAAGAAAAAAACTAATTAACAAAGCTAAAAAAAGAGAATATTAAATATGCACACTTTGCTTAAATGGAGCACTGACTTATCTCTCAAAAGACCGAATTAAATTAACTTGAATTGCTTTATTTATTCAGAGATTCGTGCTCTATTTATATGCGAGCAAATCACGTCTTCGACTGGTCTAAGGATCTCTACGACTGGTCGTAGAACCAACAGATATTTGAAAATTCGGGCGCGATAAGATTTTACAGTTTCACGACTAGTCGTAGGTCTCCTTCGACTAGTCGTAAGATCCCTTCGACTAGTCGTAGGTGGCTGAATTTCAACGTTGTTCTTAGAGTCGTAGGTCTATGACTGGTTGAAGTTGCAGTCGATACTGTTCCTATGACTGGTCGAACAGTCCGCAGGACTAGTCGAAGCCTAACAGTAAATTTTCAATTTTTGTAACAAACTTACAACTGATCTAGGAAATGTTTAGATAGGTCGAAGCAGTGCTAGGACTAGTCGAACAAAGTCCAAGACTAGTCTTAGAACAAACCAAAGTCACTTATATAAAGCATATGAATTATGTAACCAAAATGGCCTACTCTAAAGGTCAACCTAAGGTCAATTATACCTCAGTAGTGAAGTAAGGACATTGAAACATTAGAGATGAGTGACCTTTGAAAGTAATAGAGCTTGAAGTCTTGATGTCGTTTAAACTTGAGAGCTTTTTGAGATCTTGAGATTAAACTTGAAAGCTTCTTAAGATCTTGAGGTTGAACTTCAAAGCTTCTTGAGATTCTTGACTTGTGAACAATGCTTGTCAACCTAAGTTGATCTTGAGTAGAGCATTGTTCTTCACAGATGCAAGCTTCATAACAGTGTCTTTGGCATCACAAATTTGACAACACAAAGGGCTATAAACTATGGCACTTACAATCTCCCCCTTTGTCAAATTAGTAATAAAACACACTTTCAAGATATGTTACATAACACAAAATATCTGATTTATATTTGAACCATAAATCATGGGCAATAGACACGTTTTGCATCTCAACATTTAGATTCTCAACTTTATCTTCCAATGCACTCAGACGTGCATCAAATGAAGAAGGCTCATAATCTGGATCATTTGTAGAATCAGACTCAAGTTCTTTAAAAATATCATCCATGTTAATATCATCAGGAGGAAGATCACCAACTTTTTCCTCATGTTCAGCTTCAGCACTGCCAACACCATCACCTTGGCCAGGAAGGAAATCCAGTTTCAACTTATTGATATTGGAATTGTTAAATATCAAATGATGGATAGGGACCTCTCCAACCGGCATATTGACTGACATATGTAGCCAACACACTCATCAAATATCCAAAAGGAATGTCACTGTGACCAGGATGGAGTCGAAACTGAATGATGAAATGACAAATCAAGGATGGTAAACAAATCTTAACGCCACTGACAACAGAATGAAGAATACGAACCATGAAGGACGTTAATTCAGATTTATTACCCGACCGAGGATACAAATTAGACATAAAGATTTTGTGAAGAATTCTTTATTTGGGTAACAGATATTTTGAAGGAAGTGCATTCCCTTTATGCGTCCATTGTACATCCAAATTGCATAAGTCCTTACTCAGCATATGTTTTTCAGTGACAGAGGGTTTATAAGATAAAGTATGGATAGGAATACCCTCATCATTCACTGAAATATCCATAAGGGCTGAAATCAAGTGACGATCAACTTCAAATGGCCCTTCTCTTGAAGATTTTGGAAGATAGGTTCGACAAGTCGTGTGTCGACTCATTGGAGAGTGAATTTGAAATGAAGAAGAAGATTTCTCCCAAATTTTAAGTGAATCAATGCGATTCATGACTAGTTGTGGATACTCATGACTAGTTGAGTATAGGCCAAAAAATCTGATTTTTGCATATTTTTCAAGATTTGAAAACTAAACTAGCAAATATATACACTATAATACAAATAGGCATAAATACTCACTTTAAAATGCACATGCCAAGATCAAATTTCATTTTGTTAAACCTGCTTTTATCAAGAGGTTTAGTGAAAATATCAGCACGTTGATTCTCGGTAGGGATATATTCCAAAGATATAACTTTTTCTTCAACTAATTCCCGAATATAATGAAATTTAATATCAATGTGCTTAGTACGAAAATGCTGAATTGGATTTTTTGAAATATTTATAGCACTGGAATTATCACAATATAATAACATAGAATCCTGTTTAATTCCATAATCACTAAGTATACGTTTCATCCAAACAAGCTAAGTACATGCATTACCAGCTGCGATATATTCAGCTTCAGCTATCGAAAGTGATATAGAACTTTGTTTCTTGCTAAACCAAGAAACTAAACAGTTTCTGATATAAAAACAAACACCACTGGTTGATCTTCGATCATCAAGATTACCAACCCAGTCAGCATCCGAGTACCCAGCTAATTGAACACTAGTCTCATTTGGATACCAGAGATCGAGATTAACGTACTTGCGACATATCTTATAATCCGCTTGACAGCAGTCAAGTGTGACTCTTTAGGTTCAAACTGATATCTAGCACAAATACTAACACTTAAAGTGATATCAGGTCTACTAGCAGCTAAATATAATAGACTACCAATCATACTCCGATACAATTTTGGATCCACATTTTTACCTGCAGAATCTTTTGAGAGTTTCAAGGTTGTACTCATAGGAGTATCAAAGTTCTTATCATTCTCAAATCCAAATCTCTTAATCAAGTTCATAGAATATTTAGATAGAGAAATGAACACTCTATCAAGTTTTTGTTTTACTTGCAACCCGAGGAAATAATTCAATTCCCTAACCAAGCTCATTTCAAACTGAGATTTCATCATATCTGCAAGCTCAATAGTCATGTCAGTACAGGTAGATCCATAAATGATATCATCAACATAAATTTATACTAATAAGATGTGATCCTTATGTTTTTTAATAAACAGAGTTTTATCAACACATCTCATTTGAAAATTATGGCTTAATAGAAACTTTGTTAGTTTCTTGTACCATGCCTTAGGAGCTTGTTTTTTAAACCGTAGAGTACCTTTTTAAGACGATACGCATGATCAACATTTTTAGGGACTTCAAAACCCATTGGTTGTTCAATATAAACTTCCTCATGCAGATCACCATTTAAAAATACACTTTTTACATCGATTTGGTAAATCTTAAACTTTCTAAAACACGCAATGGATATAAAGAATCTGATTGATTCAAGATATGCTACTAGTGAAAATGTTTCATCATAGCCAATACCTTCAATTTGAGTGTAACCTTATACCACTAGTCTAGCCTTGTTTTTAATTATATTACCCCTGAACATTAGCCAAGCATGCATTGTGGGCATGCTAGTATAGCCTATCCAGCTCCTCGGCTCTCTCTGATGACACCTTAAACTCTTCTACAACTGCGATAGCCTACGATGTGGCCAAGGCCTTAAGTTAGGTCCATAGATTGGTGGCTTGCAAGGCGATCGAGGCTTCAAGTTCAACCCGCTGCTTAGTCAACTCCTCGACAGCTTCACGCTTAGCCACCCCGACTTTATTTGAGAGGGGTACATTGTCTGCCTCCATGTGCTCGAAGAGAGCCTTTAAGCGCACCAACTCAAACTCTGCAGCGTCCGCACAGGTCTGAAGCCCGTTGTCTCGCCTTGAAGCATCAACTCCTTCAACTAGCCCTCCCCTATGAGACCTTTCAGCCTCTCTTGCTCGTTAGTCGAGGGCTTCAGGAGCCCTTCCAATTCGACCTTCTCCTCCTCGTGCCAAGCCATCATCCTCAGCCTATCCTGGACCACAATCCACATCGGTATTGCATAGAATAAAGGGAAATCAGAAAATGACAGGCAATGGTCAAAACCGGTGGGTCACCACGAGGACTTACCATGTAACTGACCGAGGCATAGTTGTTAACAAATGACTTGGGTGTTCAGGAAAGGGTGTTGACGATGGATACCTCGGTTACATGTTTGGCTGCCCACTTGTTTAGCAGCGACATATGATAGTCGGATGAGAACACCTCGGATCCCAGAGGACGTGGATCAACTGATCTCCCCACGCCGCTAGCTTGTGAAGCTTGAGCTCGGCCTCAAGCTCGACGGCATCTCGGACCACGGTGTCCATCTCACCGATCCAGAAATTAACCTCAGTAGAAGTAAAGTTGAGGTGGAGGGGGATAAGTTCGTAAGAGGCCTCCCTACAATGGGAAAGGCCCGCATCGACTGTTTCTTCGACTACCTCCTTCTCAATCCCAAGAGGTTGAGACGAAACAGCTGTTCAAGCCTTGGGGGCTGAGGCCGGGGTTATGGTGGGCTCAGCCACAACAGAGACAACCTCCACGGCGGGAGTAGTCTTTTTCTTTGAGGTCATCATCTTGACCCTCGGCCCAGGAGACATTACCACGTCCATAGGAGGACGTGGCATCACCGACCTCTTTCTTTTAGAGGCCGATGCCTCTGACATACCTGTCCAAGAAGATGTCGGCTCAAATACAACTACGAGAAGATAATTGAGAAAAACTTCATGATGCTTACCCAGAGCAGGGGGGACAGGTCTAAATCTATAGAATCTGGATGACAGAAGGTTCTCTAAGCTGATAATATCGTGTCAGGCGCGTTGGTCTTCCTTGAGTAACCGAGCCCTAACGATCAGGATTCGGAAGAAGAGAATAAGATCAGGACCCTCTTTTGCGATAACTATATATAAAAAAGGTTTAGAACGAAAGAGAAGTCAGAGGCGTAAGATACAGTGCAAATCCAAGATGACCCAACTTGGATTGGAGAATTTGGTGGGAACTCGGACTCGTAGGTTACCGATTTCACCAGCAAGTGCTTCCCACTCCCCCGAGGCTCAGAACCACTTGCCCTTCCAATCTTGGTTGGAAGTAGGAAGTTTGGTTACCGGCCCGAGGTATACTGGTTCTGGACCGAGAAGGAGTACCAAGACGAGTCGACGTTGTCGTGCTTGGCCTGGTACATAGCCAAGAACTTGTCCAAAGTCAAGTGCTGGTTCTTCACCTGGTGTCAGAGGATGAAGGAAGAGACCAGAATCCACTAGGTGTTTGGAACCAACTGGCCCAGAGCCAGCCTCAAACGCATTATCACCAAGCGCATGAATGGATGGATGGGGAATTGAAGCCCGCACTGAAGCGCGTAGACAAATATTGTGATGTCCCCATTGACAGGGACGCCTGGAGTGTTAAAGGGAATAGGAGCTTGGATATGTACCAAGTCTGGAATGTGGTACTCGGCATGGAGTTGAGCCATCTGATACTTGATAAGAACTGAGCCCCTAGGAACTATCGCCTCAGATCTGGCCCCCGAAGGTCTGGCCTTAGCCCTCCCCACTGGATCTAAGGTGCCCTCTTTGGTCCCTTGCCTTGGCTTTTGGCCTTCGGGTCCGTAATCTTCTTAATCAGAGGGTAGAGTAGTACCGCTTCCAAGGGACCTTCGAAGTCGGTGCGCTCTGAGTCTGTGGTCTCCGGTTTGGACTCCTCATTCATCAGTTGGACCTCTTGGTCATCATCCAAGCCGTTTGACATAATGCTCTAAAGAGAAATGGAAAAGGAGTTTGGGAAGAAAAAACTCATAGAGAACGGTCTTCCAGTAGGATCCTCGGTACGCATGCTCTCAAAGAAATCGAAAACATATGAAATGTAAATGAGGATACAGGAGGATGTAAATGAGAGTGAAGGGTGTCTTTTATAGACTCCTTCAACCGATTACAATCATGATAGACAGCTGTCGCCAAAGCTAAAGTGGCTCGGATTCGATCCAAGTCGTGTACGTGGCAGCGAGATATTCGTTCGAGCTAGTATCCTCCGAGCTTCACATTGACACGCTTAGACGATATTCAACACGTAGATGGCTCTTCACTTCTCGATGACCACATGACAGTGTCTTACTCACCTAGCCGATTCAAATCCTCAACCGTCGCCACATGTCAACCATTCAGTGGTTCGTACTATGAAAAGCCTGTCGCTGTGGTACGATGCATTAATGTCAAGAAGCCATGATTACGGCTGCTTGGATCACTATCAATGACTCATCATCATGAGGGGAAAGGCTGTTCATATACCTAGGCACTTACTACGGCTGGTCACTTCGATCTCGCTGACTCGCCATCATGAGGGAAGGGTGGTTCATTTTCCTAGACATTTACCCCCTGAGTCCGAGCTCGAACTCAGAGAGTAGAGGGCTTTTGTTATGGGAAAATATAAACCGAGCGCAATTGAGGCCGAATTGAAAAAATCAATGAGTAGAGCCTCGGTAAAATAACACTATATCCGAGCCAACCACACTTTCAAACTACGGCCCTGGATCGAGTCTGGAACTTCATCTGAAGAACTACGGCCCTGGACTGAGTCTGGAACTCTCATCTAAAGAACTACGGCCCTAGACCAAGTTTGGAACTCTCATCTGAAGAACTATGGCCCTAGATCGTGCGTCTGACCCGTTACCTCCGACTAGAGGCTCGGAGGATTGTGTGCGCGGCAAACCCGAGCCGAGCTTAGTACAGGTCGACGAGCCGAGTAAGGTATCGGACTCAGGACAGTCCAACTGTACTGACCAAGAATCATGAAGGAATCACTACATACCTCACTTGACTCGATCACAGGGTCAGAATGGTTAGAATCGATCAGATTACAGGGTCAGACTATCTAAAGTCGACCCGATCATGGAATTAGACGTCTGTAGAGTACAACTCGGACGAAACATGGGGTCAGACCGTAGGGATCGGCCCGAGCAGAGGAATTTTTGATAGCTACTCACGGGAATCAACCCCGGTATCGTGCGACTAGAGTGATATCCGAAGCACGATCTACCGTTAATAGCTCATATTGATACACCTTCTATCCTTGTTCAACAACCAAGATCGTGCCGCAAGGATCTAGCCAAGATTGACGGATATGGTACCTTCGATCAATAGGTATAAATAGGGGATGAATACATTAGAATAGGTATATAACATTTGGCTCCCAAAACCCCTAACTACTTGACTTAGACCTAGTTTCCTGGCCTAACTTAGGCATCGGAGGGTCCCCTGCTCTAGCCAGGGTCTCCTTTGTCTCTTTCTTGTATAAGTTCACAGGACTTGGAGTCAGCCACCAATACTAGATTGGAGCAGCCAGATTTTTACATCAACAGTTGCCCCCATCAAAACATCAAAACAATGAGGCGAGGTTTCCAGAATCCTAATTAATGCATCTTCATGCTTCCGACTAAATGACCAAACTTAGTAAATTGGGTAAACCTAACAAAGCCCTTTCCTCTTTCACCTGGGATTTCAATGTGAGAATTTCATATGCATGAAAATAAGTTTGTACCTAGTTCAAAAGCATGAAAATTTAATTTGTAACATAGTTCAAAAACCTAAAAAATGCAACTCAACTCAATATTTAATAATTAGACCTAAAAATACTAGGCTTGCCCATATAATTATTAAAAATAATTAAAATTATGTTAATTTAAAAACTAACATCATATCATAAAATTGTTGATTACAACTTGGGTTAAGTGTGCAGAAAATCTCCACCTTTGTAGGTTCGTTGGATTACATCACCCTCATTTGGTTTCTATTATTAATAATGTTGTCTCCCACCAAGTGACTCATATTGGGTTGTGTGGAGTTGACTTGGCATATCTTCCCAAGTAGGGATTTAGTCATACCCGACAACCATGTTGTGTTGTATAATAAATAGGAAAATCTCTTTTAGAAAAAGAAGAAGAAAGAAGAAGAAGCAATCGCACAAAGGAAAAAGGAAAGCAATACTAAAAAATTATTATTATTTTTTTAAAAAAGGGTGAAAAAGAAAGAAATTAAGAATTGTACACAGGACATGCAGTAGAATTGTGCATTACACAATTCGGGTCTGATATTTTCAAGACAGGTTATGATGTAGAGCGGGTCGCGGACAGTTTCATGGCCAAGATGGATCAAAAAAGGCCCGGCTGACGACAGAAGTGATCCGGACTATCGGACCTTAGATCGGGCGTATATCGCAATCTGGAATGAGTTATCTGATGTAAAATATATGATTTTGGGGTAGAACGAGCTACTTTAGCCAACCAACCTAACTATGCCCAGTTACATAACCCATAATTGTGAAAAACCTCTTGATCGACGATCATTTCCCCATTTTAATTTCGTTTTTACTATAAATAATAAGTTTTAGTTTGATTATAACTCTTCATCCGTCGGGCTCTAGGAGTTGCGCCTAATGTGAAAAGAGCTTAGAATAATTAGGAGAACATTTTGGTGAAGCCAAATAGGACACTTACTATTTTTGGCCGAAAACCTTCCGCACTAGTAGACATCACGACCGTCTATAAATAGTAAGTTTACTATTTATAGTAAGTCGCGAATTCTAGGAGTTTTAGTTGTAGTTTGATTCTGATTTCTTTCCTCATGGATTCGAGAAGTCTCTGTGAGGAGTCCAGAGAAGTTCTGTGGATTCAGAATAGTTATCCTCTTGAGGAAGATGGTGCTTGACCTCACGTCCTCCCCTACGTCAGTTTGGTATTAGAGCGGGGTTTCTCCTCGGATCGATGGCTTCTAACGACAGGTCGGGCAACAATCCCATGGGCAGTGCTTCAGGGAATTTACCTTTAACGGCGGTAGCTTTCGAATCGGCCCAGCGAGAGAATCGACAAGCCATGCAAAGGCTGCAGGCTTTCATTGATCGCATGGCAGATCATTTGGCGAAGGCCCAAGGGCAGCTCTGTGTTCATGGTGGTAATCCACAACCAGCAATTGCTGGAATTCGTAATTATACTGATTGTAGGGTGACACTATTAGTGAACCAGAAGATCACTCCTGAGAAGGTGGGATCTAGCGACATGATTTCACAACATCCTAGACGAGGCATTAATCAGATAGATCAGATGGGTTAAGAATTCAAGATGAAAGTCAATCTTCCTAGTTTTAATGGTCAACTCTACTTCAAGATCTTCCTCGACTGGTTGCTTAAAGTTGAATGTTTCTTCAACTATATGAACATCGTAGAAGAAAAGAGTTAAACTCGTGGCCTACAAGTTGACGGGCAAAGCTTCAGATTGGTGGGAACAACTTCAACTTGAGCGGATGAGACAGATGAAGATGCTAATCCACATGTGGTCGCGGATGAAGCAGTTATTATGCATGCAATTTTTCCCGCGAGATTACGATTAGGTATTATTCCCACAAAATCAAAATTATTACCAGGATAGCCGATCAGTAAAAGGTTTGCAGAAAAATCATATTATTTGTCCACGAGAAACCACCTCATTGAAACAGAATCGCGACAAGGCACAAGATTCATCAGTGGAAAACATATGGCCCCTATGGGAACGGAGAACAAACCCAAGACTTATAAAGTGGAGGGACAATATCTCATAACTGAACGTGCCTTTATTAAAAAATCTAAAGAAATGAGAGATATATATCCATTGGTTGAAAAGAAAAAATATGTAGATCCTGTGAGTATCCTAGAAGATTTAGAATCAGTATCCCAGGAGTTCAAGGGGGTTGTACTTGATGAACTACCTAATAAATTACCTCCCATACGAGATATACAAAATCACGTTGACCCCATCTCAGGGGCAAGTCCGCCTAATTGCCCACATTATCAGAAAAAATATGAGATCTTGAAGGCAAATGTGAAGGAACTGATCGATTCTAGTCAAGTCAAGAAAAGTATGAGGACATGTATTATATTATTTAAAGAGCCTAATGCCAGGTACAAGAAAAGAGGTAATAAACATCGACGTCAGAAGTTATCTCAAAATCATGAGCCAAGTCCCTTGTGTAACTCGAGGATGAGTTTTTTCAAGTGGAGGGGTCTGATGTAGAACGTGTCACAGATACGTTCCTAGCATGGTTGGGCCAAAAGAAGATGGACCGTAATTTGACCATAACTTTTGATCTGGTTATCGTTATAGGGTGCACAACCTATCAATCTTTACTGAAATGGGCCATTCGAGGTGAACCAACCCACAAAGTGGGTCGCATCTGTCCATGTCGTCAGAAAACACGCGCTTTTAGCTCAAAAACGAATTTTTAGGAAAATTTTACTATTTTTAGTAATTTCAATTTTTTAGATATTTTTAGAGTTTTAGATTTTCTTTCCTTTTAGAAATAACTTTTAGTTATACTAGGACTTTTCTAGAGAAAGTTTATTTGCAATTTTTATTTTTAGAAATTAGGCCTTATAAGAGTTTTATTAGAATTAGGATTTTTATTAGAGTTAGAATTTTGCTATTTTTAGTAATTACAAATTCTAGTTTATTTTTTCTTTGTTAATGGTGTAAGGAGACGCATTAGAGGATTATCAATGATTCATTAATCAAATTCGAATTTATTAGAATTTCTTTCCATTTCCTGCTTTCTTTCCTCTTGGATTCGAGAAGTCTCTGTGAGGAGTCCAGAGAAGTTCCGTGGATTCGGAATAGTTATCCACTTAAGGAAGACGGTGCTCGACCTCATGTCCTCCCCTGTGTCAGGTTATCTTTCCATGTTCCAGTAGCTTAGGATGTTTGATATGGAGGTAGTCAGAATTGTACACAGGGCATGCATTAACTCAAATGAAATTGATTAAATTGTGGAAGTCATTATCACATGAATCCAAGTCTAAGAATTAGATTATTTCCAAAATAAAGAACTCTTTTGGTGGATACTTGTTTCTTGAATTGTATTTTTTCTTTTCCATCTATCTGATAGGGCTCTTTAAAGTACTTGAATATTTCCTAATTGTTCTGGTGCATTCATTGTTATTGCCTTTATGAACATAGTAGCTAAATAATTCTAACGTGTTACGGAAGGTAGATAATGGATAATTGTTCACTGTGAAATGGGAATTCCCCCTTTTCAATTGAAGTAGGGATGGCCTCCTTCCCCACCATTTCAACATATTATTGATAGGGATTTGACCAATGCTGAAGGTAGCTTGCTTACCCAGCTATCTAGTGTAATATATGGAATACATGACAAAGGTGCAGTGTTGGAATATTTCTATCCATTAGTCAAAGTGGTTTCTAAGATAAAGAAATACAAAAATAAAAAAAAAGGAAAAACGGATTCTCAAAACAGTTCTATTTATTAAAAAAATAATAAAAGAGTTTGCAAAAGTAAATCCAATTTTCTTATTTGAATTGATGAGATTTTGAATTAATAGATTCGGTCAGCAACTCGTGAGTAAAGTAATAGTAATAAGAATCGTGTCGTGTAATTTCTTTTAAAATGAAATTATTTTTGAATAACTATGGAATAAACACCATGAGCACTAGGATGTTGACGTCCATAATTTGAAGTGAAAATTTTAATTTGCCTGTTCCCAGTGGTCATGGGAAAGAAAGGTAGAAATAAGAAAGAAATTATTCACTGAGAGCTTTTCTAATAAAATTGGTTTAATCTACAGCAGCAACTGTTAGTCACAATAAAAGTTTCAACAAAGTTGATTTAACGTATGGATTTACAAAGACTCCATTAAAAGTTTCAACAAAGTTGATTTAACGTATGGATTTACAAAGACTCCATTAATAGGAACTAAACACGAGATATCAAAGTAGTTCGTTTGGGCTCGTAACAAACTAAAAGTTGCTCCTGCTACTCAGCTAAGAGCCTCGAGATAACTGAATGTCCTGAATAATCAACCCGTTTACCAAGTAGAGTCGCATGACATCGGACCTTTCCCCACCAAATTTCTAAAAATGAGGTTCATCATTAGGGAGATATCAAAAGGACAAAAAAAAAAAAAAAAATGTTTTTTCTATTCTTTCCAAATAAAAGTGAGGAATGTACGTTTGGACGTTGTTGTCCGCAGATTCCTAGAAAAAATAGAGTTGCAGAGTGCAAGCATATCTATCTTTTTTTGTTTTGGAAAAAGGCCGAAGCCTTGGAAATTCATTGATCAACTGAATTTACAGACATTCAGGAGGGCCCCACAAAAAGGAAATGCATCCACACCTATCGTATACCTCAAGTAAATCTAAAGTATTTTTTGAATAGTTTAATTTGAATTATTTGCATTCGTCGAGTTTCTATATAATTTTAAGAACGAGCGTTTAATCCATCACTCAGCTGGGATATCGAAGTTTTTCTTTTTCTTTGTACCGGAAGGAGTTGAGACAGAATCCAATTCCACAGGTCTTAAATAATAATAATAAAAAAAAAACAAATAAAAAATAAAAAAAATAAAGAAAAAGAAAAAAAGAAGCAAATCTTCATACTTACAGATTACAGATGATATGGCTTCCCCTGGATTTGCGGCAGTCACCACAGATGAGAAGAGCAGCATGGCCACAACTAAAAGGGTCACCATGAACACAAACACCTTACAGGTAGTCATTTCTCTGTTACACAAAATCAAATGGAGACAACTGAGGGAAGCAAACCCAAAACGAACTCACAGCCCTTTGGCATGCACCTCTTCACTTACGCAGACATAGCACGTTGCACACATATGGAGCATCCGAGCATTTAAAAGTTTTTAAAAGTAAGCCTTCCTTAGCCGAAAGACAGCCTCCACCCACCGGTGGTATGCAATGCATAGAAGAAGATGGATGGCTGAACCAAGTTTTCCTCGCCGTCCATCTGTTTCTTACATTGCAGCCCACCTGATGAATGGGTCAGCTTGATTTCTAGGCTAGGGGACCTATAGGGTCCTGTTCGCCTAATTGACGACTCTGATGTTCCACATGCCACATATAAAACTGTGTCAGGGGCTGCATGATACACGTGTGTGAAGATTAACAAAGCTCCTGAAAATGGTTTCTCGTGGCATATAAACAACGAGTAATGTGTTGTTTTTAAGTCTTAAATCATTGGTAAACATGGCGTGATTTGTTTCCTGTTCTTACTGTGATTCTTCTCTATATATTTGGGTTTAATTGGGATTGGGAGTTAATTCCAAGGGTTTTTAATTCGTCTTGAGGATTTCAAGGGTGTAGCAAGGGTTTATTTGAGGTTATTCGAATAGGGTAAACTCTTTCTTTTGTAATTTTTTACTTTCATAGTGATATTTGTCACTTTGTGTCATGGTCTTTTCCCGAAAGGATCTTTCCACGTAAAATTATGAGTGTTTGCATTGCACTTAATTAGTGTGATTAGATTATCCTACTTGATTCATCTTTGTATGCTTCTATAGTCCCCCAAGAAGTGGTATCAGAGCTATCATTGGGGCGCAAGCGTGAATCTGAAAGTGAGTATTAATGGCTGTCAATCCTAATTTTGATGTTGAGAAATACTTTTGAGAAATACTCTGGAAAAAATAATTTTGAGAAATACTCCGGGAAAAATAAATTTGAATTATGTAAGGTCAATATGGCTAGCACGTTGATTGGATGATGATGAATGGAAGAAACTGAATAAGAAAGCGAAATCGCCAAGCTACTTGTCCTTAACGGATGAGGTTCTCTATAATGTCTTGAGGGAGAAAATCGTAGCAAGTTTGTGGGTGAAGTTAGAGGACATCTATGCTAAGAAGTCCCTTGAAAATCGCATACACTTGAAGCTGAAGCTATTCAACTTCGAGATGGAAGAGGGAGGAGATGTTGAAGTTGACATTAACAATTTTAAAAAGATGATCTGTAAATTGTTGGATGTGGAGGTAACAGTTGATGAAGAAGATCAGGCATGTATCTTGTTGAATTCTCTGTCTGTTTCGTATGAGTCTTTTAAAGACACCTTGTGCACCAGTAACATAACCCTTAGTGTTAATACCATTATCTTAACCCTTCAGGAAAAGTCAATGAGAAAGATAAATGGTAGCATGCGGGCCTCTATCGATGCTTTGTTTTTTCGAGGTAGAAATACTAAGCGACCCGGACACAGGATCCTCTAGATTAATATCTAAATTCAAGGGCAAGGACAGGGGAAAGTTAAAGTCCTGGAATTATGGGATGTTAAGGCATATAAAGAAGGATTATGCAAATCCTAAAGAAAAAAGAGAGAATACAAAGTCTTCTTCTAGGGAGGCCAATACTGCCAAGTTTGATGAAAAGACAAGCGGAGGTGATGTGTCGTTAGTGTCTATAATTGGACACTTATACGATGATCGTAGAGACGAGTGGATTCTTAACATAGGGGATTTATATCACATGACTCCTCATTGGAGTTGGTTAACCAGTTACAAGGAGTGTGATGGTGGACAGGTATTTATGGGCAATGACAATGCTTGTAACGTTGCGGCTATTGCTACTGTCCATATCAAGATGTTTGATGGAATGGATCATACCTTGACTGAGGTGAGGCATGTTCCTAACATGAAAAAGAATTTGACATCTCTTGGTGCACTCAAAGAAATATGGTGCAAGTTCACTAATTTTAATGGGGTCTTTAAAGTTTCAAAAGGGGCGCTTGTAGTCATGATAGCACGGAGGCACGGTAATCTTTACAGGTTGATAGGGAGCACTTCAACAGGTGGAGCTGCAGCTATTGTAGCGGATTCTATGTCTACAAGTATGTGGCATGCATGTCTGGGCCACATGAGCGAGCGGGGCATGAAGTTACTTTCCAATCGTCGTTTAATCCATAGTTTTAAAAGTCTTGATTTAAATATACATGTGAGCATTATATGTATGGTAAACAATCTAGGTTATCTTTTAAATATGAAAAACATGTATGTAAGAGTGTGGTTGACTATGTGCATTCTGATATATGAGGGTTATCACCTGTGGTTTCTGCTTGAGGGTCATCATGGTTTGTCACATTCATTGACGACTACTCCTTGAAAGTTTGGACTTATTTCATGAAACATAAATCTAAGGTTTTCACCTATTTCAAACAATGGAAGGCCATGGTGGAAACACAGTCAAGGCGAAAGGTAAAGATATTAAGGACAGATAATGACAGTGAGTTTACGTTAAGTGAATTTAATCAATTTTGTAAGGATGAAAGAATCAACACAATGCACCACACACCCGAGCAAAACGGTATAGCTAAGCGGATGAATCAGACTCTCTTGGAGAGAGCTCGATGCATGATTAGTAATGCCAGATTGGGCAAAGACTTATGGACTGAGACTGTTAACGCGACATGTTATTTCGTGAATCAGTCTCCGTATACGGCTATTGAATGTAAAATTTCAGAGGAAGTACGGAGTGGCGATAAAGTAGACTACTTAGATTTGCATATTTTTTGTTGAAAAACTTACTCTCATGTACCGTCGGTTGAAAGAGATAAGCTAGACTATAAGCCAAAAAGCACATCTTTGCTGACTATGGTAATGGTGTGAAGGGATATAGGTTGTATGACTGAGTCACACGAAAAATCGTTATTAGTATGGACATCAAATTTGAAGAAGGCTACCGATTCCTCAAGAATGATCAAGAGGAGCAACAAGAACTGGAAAGGTTAGTCATGGATGTTTAAATTGACACAAGTGATACTCAGACTTAGAAAGATGCACAGACAGAGGTACAAGAAGAGGTGGAACAGCCACTTAGGAAAAATATGTCGTAAGATCGCAGGCTCCGACAAGATATAGGGACAACTCTAATATTGCATATACCATCATTATATATGAGCAGGGCCCGTATACTATTCAGGAGGATCTTGATGAGCCTGATGCAGCAAAGTGTAAGACGGCAATGGACGGTGAGATGGACTTGTTGTACAGGAATAACACATGGGAGTTAGTGGAGCTTCCGGTGGGCCGAAAAGTGATCGGATGCAAGTGGATCTTCAATAAGAAATAAGATAGATAGAAAGTAAGGTTTGTAGCAAAGGGTTATGCTCAGAGAGAAGGCATTGACTTCATAGAGATATTCACACCGGTTGTACAATAAGTGTCTATCAGATTCGTGTTGGTACTGGTTGCCCAACACGATCTTGAGCTGGAACAGATGGAAGTGAAGACTGCATTCTTGCATGGGGAATTGGAAGAGAAGATTTATGTGAAACAACTAGAAATCTATGAATTTTAAGGGATAGAGAACAAGGTTTGCAAGTTAATGAGGTCGTTATATGGCCTAAAATAGTGACCTAGGCAGTGGTATAAAAAATTTAATTATTTCATGTTAAGTCAGAAATTTACTAGGAGTGAATACGATCACTGTGTCTACTACAAGACACTGAGTGATGGCGGGTTCATCATCCTAGTATTGTATGTTGATGACATGTTGATCGCTAGTCATTACTTGTCTGAAATCGATGTACTGAAGGCTCAGTTATTAGGGACATTCGAGATGAAAGATCTGGGGGCTGCAAAGAGGGTTCTCGATATAGATATTCAAAGAGAGAGGAAGAGGACAAATAAGCTTTAGTTATCACAGACAAAATACATTGAGAAGGTGTTGATCAAGTATAGGAGGGACAAGAAAAAGCCGTTGAACGTTCCCCATGTGACTCGCTTCAGGCTTTCCTCATAACAATGTCCTAAATCAAATGAGGAAAAAAAGGATACGTCTCGCGTGCCTTATTTGAATGATGTAAGTAGTTTAATGTATGTCATGGTCTTTATGAGACTGGATATTTCACAAGCAGTTGGTGTTTTGAGAAGATGTGTATCAAACCTCGGCAAACAACATCGGGAAGCGGAGAAATGGCTACTTCGATACATTCGAGGTACTAAAGAGTACATCTTATCTTCTGAGAAGACAGTGGCAAAGTTGGTAGGGTATGTGGATTTAGATTATGCAAGCAATGTGGATTCAATAAAGTTGACTTCATGTTACACGTTTGTATTATCAGGTGGAGCAATTAGTTAGATGTTTAAGGGCCGGTTTGATTTTTCATCTCACAGGTTATTACCTTGCAAATGGGTAATAATTACTTACCCAGGTAATTACGGCATCGTTTCTGATATAGATATTGAAAGCTAAACTTTTGAGCGCTATAATCGAGGATGGCTGCTAAATGAATGTAGGGCCCACTGTGATGTATGTGGCTTATCCACACCATTCATCCTATATGTCATCCTCATTTAGGGCATGAGCCCAAAAATGAGGCATATCCAAAGCTCAAGTGGACCACACCACAAGAAACTGTGTAAATCATTCACCCACCATTAAATACTTCTTGAGGCTCCTAGATGCTTTTGATGAGGCTGATATTTTTATTTTCCCAAATAAACTTCGATGTGGGCCTGGTGAAAGAAACTACTTTCAATGGTGGATGTTTTACAGACACTATTACCTTTGGTGCGGGCTAATTAAGTGTTGGATTTGCCTATTTTTTCAGATCACACCCCAAAATGTTCTGCTAAAATGGATTGACGGCATGAATATGTGAAATATATCATAGTGCGGCCCATAAATTTAAGTCAATTTTTCGAGACCATTTTTCAAAGTAGAAATACATCCAGATTATCAAACGGGCTCAATAAGCAATAATTGCCCATTTACCATGTATTTATAGTTATGGTGAAAAATCAAATAGGCCCTAAACTTTAGTTCATGATGGCTCTTTCTATGACTGAAGCAGAGTATATGGCAGTGATGGAAGCATTCAAAGAAGGTATTTGGTTAAAAGGCATGATAAATTAGTTGGGACTTCAGTAGGAGGTCGTATCGATTAATTGTGATAGTGAGAGCGCTATCAATTTGTCTAAAAACTCTATTTATCATTCACATACTAAACACATTGATATTCCTTACCATTTTATCCAACAGGTTCTTGAAGAAGGAGGCATTACTCTAGAGAAGATTCACTCCAGCGTTAATCCGGCGAACATGCTCACCAAGGTGGTTCCTATAGAGAAGTTCAAGTTATGTTCGACTTCTCTGGTCTTGGTGAAGGCGTAAAAAGAGGACAGTGTGCACGAGAAGCGATGGTGGAGCTATGAAGCAAGATAGAAATGACAAGATGACAAAAAGCTACCTTTTGATGATTGAAGACAAGGTGGAGATTGTTGTTTTTAAAGTCTTAAATCATTCAGAAACATGGCGTGATTTATTTCCTATTCTGATTGTGATTCTTCCAAAGTCTATATATTTGGGTGTAATTAGGATTGGGAGGTAATTTCAAGGCTTTCTAACTCGTCTAGAGGATTTCAAGGGTGTAGCAAAGGTTGATCTGAGGTTGTTTGAATCGGGTAAGCTCTCCTTTGTAATTTCTTCTTTCATAGTGATATATGTCACTTTATGCTTTTGTTTTTTTCCCGAAAGGGTTTTTCCACATTAAATTTTGAGTGTTTGGATTGTGCTTTCTTGGTGCGATTGGGTTACCCTACTTGATTCTTCTCAGAGATGAATCAAGTAGGGTAATCCAATTGCACCAAGAAAGCATAATGCAAAGACTCAGAATTTAATGTGGAAAAACCCTTTTGGGAAAAAAACCATGGCACAAAGCAACAAATATCACTATGAAAGCAGAAATTACAAAGGAAAGAGCTTACACGAATCGAACAACCTCGAATCAACCCTTGCTGCACCCTTAAAATCCTCTAGACGAATTAGATCCCTTAGAATTTCTCCCAATCCCAATTACACCCAAATATATAGCCTTTGGAAGAATCACAATCAGAATAGGGAACAAATCACCTAATGTTTGTAAATGATTTAAGACTTCAAAAACAACATAATGCTATAGGATTTACTCGGAAGCAACTCCCAATCAAACTTGGATTGGGTAGCGAGAAGCACTGCCATTGTATTGGTCGGTGCTGTAAAAGCTCTGTGGGCTCATCGTGATGTATATGTTTTATCCACGTCATACACTCATTTCGCCTGCTAACCTTAAGGCATCTCAAAAATGAAAAAGATCCAAATCTTAGGTTAACCACATCACAACCACCGTTAAAAAATTACAAGGGCTGTTGTAAAAGTTTTGCATCAAGCCGATATATTTTTTTTTCCTTTTCATTGATTTCTTTCTATGTGACCTAATCAACAGGTTGGGTGGCAAGTAGCCGATATATGTTTTTTTTTTTTCCTTTTTATTTATTTCTATGTGACCTAATCAAAAGGTTGGATGGCAAATAACTACTATGGTGGGCCCTTGGAAGTTTGTAATGCTTGTCGCGTAATCACCACTTTTTTCTTTAGTGTGGTCTACTTGAGATTTGGATCATGCCCTAAAAGGAGTTAGAAAGATGGATGGATGGCATGGATAAAAGACATATCATAGTGAGACCCACGGAGCTTTTCCATCACTGACTAGTTCTGATGTTGGCTTAGTCTACTACAATACACCATCCGAGTCCCTCCCTGTTTAACAGCAATATGTGTCCTCTCCTCCAAGGGCACAACATCAATAACTTCCATGCCCCGGCCACAATGTACGGTGATTCGAATCCGTCCATTACTTAAGCAAGCCCATTTTCAGAGGTGAGCTCGTCCGAAAGTCATGTTAATCCAAAACTCAAATAGCTAACACCGTAGACGTTGAAATCTTCCTGAAACCCACTGGAATATCTATATGGCATCTAATGCAATCTTAAGTTGAGTACACTGAGGTTAAAGGGAAAAATGAAAACACCATAGACGTTAAAATCTTCCTGAAACTCACTGTAATATTTATATGACATCCAATGCAATCTTAAGCTGAGTAGAACGAGGTTGAAGAGAAAAATCAAATATCTATCTTCATCCAAGAATTTGGTAGGTTCGAGGACAATTTCGACCTTTCTCATCCTATCCCCTATCCCATCGTTCTATGGTGTGGGCTGTTAGGTGTAAAAATAGCTAAGACGGATAGGTCGACTTATGGAATGGACCAACTCTACCAAACTGCATGGGGCCTCAAAATCTGAGCCAATAAGGGCTTTTACGTCTAAGAATAGGTTGACCTTTAAGGAGGTTGACTCAGTTGTAAGGACCCTCAAAGAGAGTGCAATTACAAGATCACTCATATGGCCAGGGGCCGACCAAGCCCATAAGTTTGCAATAGATCTGCCAGAACGTGACCCTGGATCGGCAGCATAGCTTGACTACAGCTTGGTAATAGCTCGGCTATAGCTCGACAAACCAATTGCCCATTACAGTCTATACACGAATCAAGCATTCCAGAAATATCTCCAATGGTCCGAAGATCTCTCCCATGATCTTCGGGAGATAAGATCAAATCCCAAGAGCTTTGAGATTGAGAAAAAAATCTATGTATACATCTACATCCAGGATCTGAATGAATTCCCCTCCAAAATATTAGGAAAAGATTCCTGATGATGCCTACATCCTATCCTTATAAATAGAGGTATCCCCAACCTTTGAAAGGTATGTACATTCACCCTAACATTTGACTGGTGACTCTTTCTAAGAGATCATCCTCCTTTAAAGACCTAGAGGTCTGACTTAAGCATTGGAGGGTCCCCTGCACCAGTCAAGGTCTCCTTTGTTCGTTCCTTTTTTCTTGTGCAAGTCCAAAAGGGTCAACCAGGGACGGTCTACCGGAAAACTGCATCGACATGGGCCACTTAAGTTTTGATGTGCTTGATATCTAGAATCGAGTCTTACAATGATCTGTTGAAAATCATAAATGAGATGATTTTGAGCAAACAATACCATGGGCCACTTAGGTATCTATGTCGCACCCCTACTCCGTCCAACTAAATTGGGAACAAAGGACATGTTTGAGAAAGCTAGGGGAGATTAAGAATTACTTTAAAAAAGGTACCTTGCCTAACTATCTTTTCCACTATTGTGTTCATGATCCCTTAAAAAAATGAGTTTTAGATGCACCAAAATTTCCTTGAATACTCGATTTGGGATGTTCGTATCATATGTGCCCAGATAGGACTTGATTTGATTCCTATAAGTCCAATGATAGTGGGAATTTTCTAATAGGAAATGACGCGCCATGTATGGCCATCGGAATAGGGACTATCAAGGTAAGGATGTTTAATGGAGTCATATAGACTCTAGGTGATATCATGCAACTACCAGATCTAAAGAAGAATTAGATATCCTTGGGGCGTTTTACATACAACAGGTGCACATTCACCACATCTGGTAGTGTAATCAAAGTCAACATAGGTGCAATGGTCTTAATGAAGGGACATAAGATGAAAGATTTGTACAAGTTAGCTGGGAACATAATTATAGGTGAGGCTGCTACCACCTCACATGCAAAATCCAACATAGATGACGCTAATCTGTGGCATATGCGGTTAGGGCATATAAGCGAAGGGAGCATGATGAAACACTATAAATGAAAACTATTGAAGGGAGTTAAGGTGTGCAAGTTGAATTTTTACAAGCATTACATCCATGGGAGGCAGTGCAGGGTAAGGTTTAAGATTGCTACACATACTGACAACGAGGTGCTCGACTACATACATTCTGATGTCTGGAGGCCAGTGAGAGTACAGTCTAAGGGAAGAGCGTGATACTTTATGAGCTTCACAAATGATTACTCAAGGAAAGGTCAGGTATACTTCTTAAAGCATAATTTTGAGTATTCACCTAGTTAAAGGAATGAAATGAGGAAGTAGAAAAATAAACTAGGAAATGGTTAAGTATCTCAGGTCAGATAATGGTAAGGAGAAATTTATGTAATTTTGAAAGGAATATGGCATCAAAAGGCACTTGTCAACTCCAAGAACCCCACAACAGAATAAGGTGGTAGAGAGGATGGACAAAACTCTATTTGAGAGGGCGGGAAGTATGCGGTTATATGTAGGGCTGCCTAAAAGCTTCTAGATAGAAGTAGTAACATGGCATGTTATCTTGTGAATTGGTCACCATCTATAGCACTGGACTCCAATGTTTTAGAGAGGAAGTCTCAACAGGTAAGGACGTTGATTACTCGGGATTGTGGATCTTCAGGTGTCCATCATACACCCACTAGTAGAGAGGACAAAGGAAGAAATTGAATCCAAAATCTAGAAAGTGTATCTTTATCGATTATGAGAAATGTGTTAAGGGTTACCATCATTGGGATATAGTTTCTTAGAAGTTTGCCATTAGCAGAGATGCCATATTTGATGAGGTATTGATGTTGAAGAGTAACAAAGCCACTGTAATGATGCCAAAAACACATGGTGATGTAAAGAGATTGTCAGTGCAGGTGGAGCTAGTTGAGCTAGTTACTGAATCTAAAATTTAACAAGAACAAGAAATTAACTGAAACAATCAACAAGATACCAAGGAAAGTATAACCAAGAACAGGGAGAAAGAATCATTAGAGCTTCATTTTGACATGGTTCGAGGACATGGTTTCTTTCGCATTGTTCACAAGTACTGGAGATCCCTCCACCTTTCAAGAGGCTAAGTCTAGAAAGGACGATGACAAGTGAATGTCGACCATGACGGAGGAGATGGAATCTCTATATAAGAATCAGACATGGGAGTTGGTGAAACTTTTAAAAGGTCAAATGGCTATAGGGTGCAAGTGGGTGTTCAGAAGGAATGAAGCATTAATGGAGAAAGATGGTAAAAAATTCAAGGTACAACTTGTAGCAAAGGGATACTCGCAAAGCGAATGAGCAGACTATAATGTAGTTTTCTCTCTGGTTGTGAAGCATACATCAATCTGGGTGTTACTGGATATTTTAGCAAAATCCAATTTGGAATTAGAGTAGTTTAATGTGAAGATGACATTCCTTCATGGGAATTTGGAGGAAGTTATTTACATGAAGCAGTCAGAAGTATTCGAGGAGCTTAGTAATGAAGACCATGTCTGTAGGGTGAAGAAGTCATTATATGGGTTGAAGTATTATCCAAGGAAGTTGTACAAGCAGTTCAATTCCTATTTGGTGGAAATTTGTTAAAGTAGATGTACGTACAATTTCTGTGTTTGTTAGTAGGTGCTTGAGGACGGGTCCTACATTTATTAATGTCATGTGTTGATGATATGTTGATTATTATGAAGGACAAGAAGGAAGTACTCTTGCCTAAGTCTTTGTTAAGCAAGGAGTTCAACATAAAGGATTTGGTTATTGTAAAGAAAATCCTAGACATTGAGATTCATAGAGACAGAATATGGGAAGTTGTGGCTGTATTAGAGGGGATATGCGCAGAAAGTACTAGATGGGTTCCATATCAAAGATGCTAATCCAGTTAACATGCCTCTAGAATGTCACTTTAAGTTTTCAGCCAGGTCATGTCCAAGCATAGAAGATGAGGTTTTAGATATGTCATGGGTGTTATACACAAGTGTAGTGGGGAGTCTCATATATATGATAGTTTACACGAGGATGGATATCTACAAGCATTTAGTGTGGTCAGCATATATATGGTGAATATGGGAAAAGAGCATTAGAATGCAGTTAAGTGGATTCTCGAATATCTCAACGACACAATCAACATTGGGATCATGTTTAAGGGGCATGAAGCTTGAGGTGGAGTTGTACGTTACATGGATTCGAATTATGCAGGAGATCAGGACAATATGAGGTCCACTATGCGATACTGTAAGTGCTATGGTTTTATGCTCCTTTGGTTGTCAAATCTTGTGGTGCCAAAACATTAACCTTTGTCTGGTGCAATCTATGTCTTGTGTAGCTCATTGGTATATATGATCAAGACATTGTATCACCTCTCTAAACATGTTGCTTCAAGTTAAGAACGAAGATTTACTTCAAACCATTTTAAGAAATGCAAGTACAAGCTACAACGAAAGAAGTGATCTTTTTCAAAGACTCAAGTTAGTGTCCAACTCGAAATGAAGTGTAATTCAAGCTCTAGAAGATCTCATGTTCAATACTACATCAAGTATAAAGATCCTAAGTTTTACAATCTTCAAAGGTCAACTATCTTATGAAGATTCAATGTCCATTCTTCACATTTAAGGTATGAATGACCTTAGATTGACCTTAGGGTAGGTCATTTTGCATACATAATTCAAATTGAATCTTTTTATAAGTGTTTGGACTATACTAAGACTAGTCCTGGACCTTATTTGACTAGTCCTAGAACTGCCTTGACCAGTCCAAGAAATTCCAAGACTAGTCTTAGGTTTGTTACAATTTTTTGAAATTTTTTGGTTGATCTACGACCAGCCCTAGACTCTGCTCTACTGGTCATGTGAACAGTGCATGATTCATTCACGACCAGTCCAGCATCTACGACTCAAACTCCAGCAACCATTCCTGGTTTCTCATGACCAGTCATGGGTATGGCACGACCAGTCGTGGACACCCTATGGCCAGTCGTGGAGCAGTCTGATCCAATCGCGCTCAAAATTTTAAAATGTTGTTGGTTCTACGACCAATCGTAGTGTCCATAGGACTAGTTGTAGATGCGATTTTTGAAACTACAAATAGACGACAAATTTCAGAGTTTCATAACTGAATTCAAGTAAAATCAAGGCATCACTCTGAGATAAATTTGTGTTTATTTTAAGCTTATTCGTGCATATTTAATATTCTCTTTTGTTAGCTTTATTGATTTTATTTTATTTCTATATTCTAATCTGAATTCAAAAGAGGAATTGTGATATTCATTCTTCTTAGAATCAAAATCAAATATAGTTAGCCCAACTGGTTTAATTTAAAATCAATCTAGAACCTAGAACCATTTCTTAAGTGAGTATTGGACATTGAACTTCTATTCAAACTTCTACTCCGATTTGGTTCTTCCGGGCTACAACAAAAGGAGAAATTTACTTTATTGTAAATTTCATTCTTTTGGTTTTATTTCAGATTAAGCCAATAAAATCTCAATCTGTTGGTTATTTGAGGAGAGCCAGAAAACTCAGAAGTGGGGTTTTTTGAATTATGTAAGCCTATTTGAACGACAAAATTGTGAAGGTTTTAGGTGAACCTGAGAAACCTATTTTCATAGTGAACACTAATATCCAATGAGTGAGGATATTAGGAGTGGAGTAGCAAGCTATGTGGCTGTTGTTTAACAATTGGTGAACACACAAGCGAACCACTATAACTCTTTGTGTTTTGTGGATGTGTGATTTATTTTTTATCTTTTATCATTCAAAGTTTATGGGATGTATGTGTGGATGTGAATGTTATAATATTTACATTTCAAGCATTGTGGGAAATGTTGTAATAGTTTAATATTTCTATTCCTTACTATTTATTTAATCCTTTTCAGTTTGAGTTTTTGATTCAAAGAACTTTCTAAAAATAAGGTTGTCCTGCCATAAACCCTTGGTTTTTATGGTGTAAGGTTGTCCTTAAAACAACATTTGCATCAATCTCTCAATACTTGATTATTGAGGTTGCTTGTCATTTCTGCATTGTGAATTGATTTCCTTTATTTAGCTATCATATTCTTTTATTCCGCTATTAAAGCTTAAATTTGGCATAGTCTTATTCACCCCCCCCCCCCCCCCTCTAGAACATATAGCTTGGCCTTTTCAAGTGGTATCAAAGCCTAATAGCTTGTTTTAATTCTTGTTATTTGGATTTATTTCCTGAACTAATCGATCTAAGATATTTACAAGATGTCAAATTTTGATAGCCTTTCAGTCACTAGGCCTCCACCATTTGATGGCACCAATTATGTCTATTGGAAAGCCAGGATGAGGATTTTCCTTAAATCTATGGATGAAAGTGTGTTGCAAGCCACGGTAACTGAATGGACCCCTCCTACCACTGAAGAAACTAGTATCGATGGATCAAAATCAATAAAAGTCTCACCTTATTTTACTTGGACCACACTTTAGAAAAGTGAGAGTAGTGCCAATGCAAAAGCACTAAATGCAATCACTTGTGCACTATCATCGGAAGAATTCAAAAGAATTATATCCTATGATACTGCAAAGCAACCTTGGGATATATTAGAAATGACATACGAGGGTACATCAATTGTCAAGAAATTTAAAGTCCAAATCCTCATAACCAAATTTGAGGAAATACATATAGAAGAAAATGAAATCTTTATGGACTTCTATACTAGATTAAATGACATTGTGAACTCTATGTGGGGTCTTGGTGACAAAATTCCTAAAAGTAAAGTTTGTGCAAAGATACTGCGCTCACTCCCTGAACAGTTCAATTCTAAGGTAATTGCGATCCAGGAACTTCGTGATACGGATATTATGAGGGTAGAAGAATTAGTTGGGTCTTTACAAACCTAAGAGTTAAATTTTAAAGCTTCTAAAGGTAAATCTATTGCCCTTAAGTCTTCTAAGAATGTTTCTCAAGAAAACAATAACAATTCTAATTTAGAAAATATGAAGACGATATGACTATTTTAGCAAAAAAAATTTACAAGATTTTCAAAAGTAAAAGAGGGTAGATTTTCAAAAATCAAATGATAAGAAAAGATCTAAATCTAAATCTAAAACTTGAAAATCTTTGAAAGATAGTCAATTTTACAACTGCCAAGAATATGGGCATTTAACAAACAAGTGTCTTAAAAAGGACAAACCTTAAAAGAAGAGTATGTTGGCTACTTGGGATGAATCTTCTGGCTCTTAAGCCTCTTCTGAATCAGAAGACTCTGAAACCGAGTCAGGCAATGAAGTTAAAGCCCTTATGACTCTAGCAAAGTTCACGTTTTTAGATCACGATGATTTAACAAGTGAAGAAAATCTGAATAGTGATCATGAAAATGAAGAAGATCTTCAATATGCTTACAATGCCCTATCCAAGGAAAGTTGTAAAATTGCCGTAAAACTAAAACTTTAAAAATAAAAGTATTTAAAACTTAAAGAAAAATTTGATTCTCTTGTCTTAGAAAAATCTCATATTTTAGATTGTTTTGAAAAATGCAAATGCGATTTAGAATTCAACAGTTCCCAAATTGAAAATCTTAAATCTGAAAACGATAAACTTAAACTTGAAGTTTCTTCTCTTTTAAGTTTAAAGGATACATGGAGATATGCCCAAGGTGATCCAAAGTTAGAAAAACTTTTATCTGGATTAAGAAAATGTGGTGATCAATCCGGTTTGGGCCACGATAAAAATATTCCTCCTGAACAAAAGAATACTCCTCTCAAGTTTGTAAAAGGATTGACTTCAAACTCAAAAGGGACAAGTACTAATCAAAATTTTTCTAAAAATACTAAAACTTTTCAAAAACCCAAGAACATCTATATCAATTATAAAAATCAGAACCGAAACCCTTTAGATGAAAAAATAGTTGATTTACTTAAGAAGCTCTTAAAATCTAACTCAGTGGGTCACTCTTACAACAACTACAAACAAAAGAAGATCCACTATACTCCTAAACCCAAAGCAGTTATGAAATGGGTTCCTAAGGTTACCTGCTTGGTTGCTTATACTGCTTTTAAAGCTACAAGCCATTCAACATGGTACCTAGACAGTGGATGCTCATGGCATATGACTGGTGATAAAGGTTTATTCACCAATCTCAAAGACATGGCTGATGGGTCAGTCACATTCGGTGATGGCAGTAATTACAAGATTATTGGCCAAGGTACGATTCAACTCTATAACCTCCCTTTGTTTAAAAATATCTTATACGTTGAAGGGTTAAAGTACAATCTGTTAAGCATATCTTAAATATGCGATAACAATCATAGTGTAAAATTTTCTAACCAAGGTTGTGAAATTCTAAATAATAAGGGTTCAGTAATATTAACTGGTCGCAGAACTTCTAAAAACTGCTATATTGTTAGTGAATCCAGCTTATCTAGTCAATCGTGTTACAGGGTCCATACCAATGAGACTGATTTGTGGCATAAACGTCTTGGACATGTACACTACCATAATTTGTATAGAATGAGTAAAAGATAACTAATAAGAGGTCTACTTAAATTACAAAAAATAGACAAAATATGTGGTGAATGCCAGATTGGCAAGCAATCAAGGAGACTCACAAGAAGGTGAACTCTAATGCCACATCAAGACCACTTGAGCTTCTCCATATGGATCTTATAGGACCTAGCAGGACAGAGAGTCGAGGTGGCAAAAAATATATTTTGGTTATTGTAGATGATTTTACCAGATTAACTTGGGTAGTTTTCTTAAGGGATAAATTAGAAACCCTTGATGAAGTAAAAAGAGTTCTCAAACGGATTCAAATAGAAAAATGTTCTCAAGTCTCTAAGATTCGTAGTGATCATGAATCTGAATTTAAGAATAACATTTTTGAGAAATTCTATAGCGATCAGAGAATATCGCATGAATTTTTTGCGCCCAAAACACCATAACAAAATGGAACTATAGAAAGGAAAAATAGAGTGCTTCAAGAAATGGCTAATGTAATGTTGAATAGTATGAAGCTATCTAAAAATCTTTAGGCTGAAGCCATAAATACTACCTGTTATATAATTAACCGGGTTTATATAAGTAAATCTAATAATAAAATGGCATATGAAATGTGTTTCGATAAGAAGCCTACTGTCAAATACTTTCAAGTTTTTTTGTAGCAAGTGCTATATTCTACGTGACTATGAAAATCTGGTAAAGTTTGACACTAAAAGTGATGAAGGGATCTTTTTAGGATATTCTTTAAACAGTCGGGCATATCAAGTACTGAACATAAGTACGGGTGTTATTCAAGAATCTATTAATGTGGTCATAAACGATCACTTGAATACACCTGCCCCAAGTTCAGATAATGATGAAGTTCTTTTAATTGACAAACCAGATACTTCATCAAGTCAAAACAATTCAGAACTGGAGACTATTAAAGATCATCCAACCAATCAGATTCTTGAAAATCCTCTCACTAGTGTAAGCACTCATAGAAAACTAGAAGATATATGTAATTACGTATGTTTTACATCCCAGATTGAACCGAAAAATGTAAAAGAAGCTCTTACTGACGAAAACTGGATTGTTGCGATGAAGGAAGAGCTTAAACAATTTATGAAAAATGATGTTTGGTATCTTCTTCCTAGACCTATAGATAAACATATTATCAGAACAAAGTGGATTTTTAAAAATAAGTTTAATGAACTTGGTAATATAATTCGAAACAAGGCTAGACTGGTTGTACAAGGGTACACTCAAATTGAGGGTATTGATTATGATGAAACTTTTGCCCCAGTAGCTCGTCTTGAGTCAATCAGACGATTTATATCCATTGCTTACTTTAAAAAATTCAAAATTTATGAAATGGATGTGAAGAGTGCCTTTTTAAATGGTGATATGCATGAAGAAGTATATGTTGAACAACCAATGGGTTTTAAAGACCCTAAGAACACTGATCATGTCTATCGCCTTAAAAAGGCTTTCTAAGGATTAAAACAAGCTCCCAGAGCATGGTACGAGAAATTGATTAAGTTTTTACTAAGTCATGATTTTCAAATGGGGAGTGTAGATAAGACTCTCTTTGTTAAGAAACTTAATGATCACATCTTAATAGTGAAGATCTACGTTGATGATATTATTTATGGATCTACCTGTTCTAACATGACTGTTGAGTTTGCAGATTTAATGAAATCTAAGTTTGAAATGAGCATGGTTGGGGAATTGAATTATTTACTAGGATTACAAGAGAAATAACAATCTAATGACATTTTATTTCTCAAACCAAATATGCTCTGAACTTAATCAAAAAGTTCAGATTTGAGAACGATAAGAATTTTGATACTCATATGTGTACAACTTTAAGACTCTCAAAGGACTCTACAGGTAAAAATGTGGATCATAAATTATATCGTAGTATGATTGGCAGTTTACTTTATTTAACTGCAAGTAGACCCGATATTGCTTTAAGTGTTGGTATTTGCACTAGATATCAATCTGATCCTAAACAGTCACATTTAATAGTTGTTAAGAGGATTATGCGATATGTCGCAAGTATTGCTAAATTGGGTCTCTGGTATCTATATGATATTAGTGTTCAACTGGCTGGGTACTCAGATGCTGATTGGGCTGGTAATATTGATGACAAGAAATCAACTAGTGGTGGTTGTTTATATATTGAAAATTGTTTGGTTTCTTAGTTTAGTAAGAAGCAAAGTTCTATATCACTCTCAACTGCTAAGGCTCAATACATCGCAGTAGGAAATGCATGCACTCAGCTTGTTTTGAAACGTATGTTAAGCAATTATGGAATTACACAGGAATCAATAATATTATATTGTGATAATTCTAGTGTTATAAATATTTCAAAAAATCCAATCCAGCATTCACATACCAAGCACATTGACAATAGGTATCATTACATTCGTGAATTAGTTGAAGAAAAGCTGATATCCATGGAATACATTTCTACCGAGACTCAACTTGCTGACATTTTCACTAAACCGCTTGACAAAAATAAGTTTAATAAATAAAAATTTGACTTTGTATGTGCATTTTAAATTTATTATTCATGCATAGTTGTATCATAATGTATATATATTTGATAAATTATTGGTTTAAATTTCAAATTTGTATGAAACATGCATGTTTATGCTGGTACATGACCAGTGGAGGATGTGCTTGACCAATCGTGGTATGACTAATCAAAGACAGCCCAAGACTGGTCGTGTAGCACGCTGGTCTCTTTAATTTGGGAAAACCATCATCTTCCTCATTTCTTCTTTTCTCTCCAACAAGTCGTGGCATGACTAATCGAACCCTACTGTTTGATTCGTCAAGGTAAGTGCATTTTTTCAGTTATTCTTGAAGATTCATGGTCTATTTTCTTCAATTTCTTCATTGGAGTGCTTGATTTCAAGCTTTGTTGAGTTATTTAGGGTTTTCTTATCAAATTTCATTTTTTGAGAAAACCCATTCCTCATTTTTTGCAACTCCTTAGTACATTGAGTTTCTTGTTGCTAATGGATGCTAGAGGAAAAAAGAAAGCTTCTCGTGGTCCATCTTCTTCTAGATCTACTCCAATAGCACAGTGCCATATTCAGTCACTCGTAAATGATCCCTCATATGTATGGGATTTGCGTTTGCGCAATGTTATTATTGAGCGATCTATCGATCTTAAACACATTGGTCCTTTTGGTATTCTCCCACTTCTTCAAGCTGTAGGATGGGATAACATCTTACATTGGGGTGGACCTACATACGAATCTATTACTCAGTCCATGTTTGCATGTATCTCTGATTTTTCGACTGAGAATTTAACGTTTAAAATTGATGCTAGAGAAGGTCCATTTGAATAGACCGCCTTCTGATTTCAGGGCTAATGGACATACCTGTTAATGACGAGGGTATTCCTATTCATACTCTAGTTGAGAAACCCTCAGAATCAGAAAAACGCATACTCACTAGAGATCTATGTAATATGAATGTGCAATGAACTCATAAAGGGAATGCGCTCCTCTCAAAGTACTAATTACCCAGATATAGGGTTCTCCACAGAATCTTTATTTCAAATCTGTATCCACGTTCTAATAATAAAATAGAGCTTACATCCTTTATGGTTTGGGTTTTGCACTCTATCATCTCTGGTACTAAAGTTTGTCTTTCTTCTTTGATATGTCATTCCATTATTCAACTTCGTCTTCATCCAGGTCATAGTGATATTCCGTTTGCCTATCTTATGACTGTTTTAGCTACTCACATGATAGTTGATATGCCTGTTGGAGAGGCTCCTATCTATCATCCTGTTTTTAACAATTTGAATATTAACAAGATGAAATTAGAATTGGTTCCTGGCCAAGTGGATGTGGGTGGTGGTGGAGCTGAAGCAAGGAATGAAGAAGAAGCTGGTGATCTTCTTTCTGATTATATAAATTTGGATGATATTTTAATGAAATTGATTCTGATTCTGCTAATGATCCTGACTATGAGCCATCTGATTTTGATGCTCTCTTCGTGCTCTAGAGGAGAAGGTAGAGAATATGAATGTTGCCCATGATTTACAGTTTAAAGACATGCGCAAGTATCTTAGGTGCTTAAACAAGTGGCTTCATCAACTTAATCCTACCATTCCTGTGCCTTATTTAGGATCTGATTAAGTGCTTTACTCTTTGGCCTGTAATAACTTTAAGTCTACTTGTGTTGGTTTGTGCAATTTATTTGGTTTACTGACTTTTGTTTAAACTAGTTAATGGTATGTGGACTTTAATTTGCTTATATCTTGTCTAGTTAATCCTTTATTACTCCTGTTTCTTATCCTTTTCCATTTTTTCTTCTTCTTCCTTTGTCATATTGTGCCAAAAAGGGGGAGAAATATTTGGATTGATTGCTTATGGCATGGATATGGTTTGTGGGTAGCATATAACATGGATATGCATTGTGGGTAGCATATAATTTTTTTTTGGATATATGTGTGTGCTACTCAGGGGGAGTATGTGAGGAGATGTTTTGCCTATGTTGTGCCTAGTTCATAATGTTATGTGCTAGTTGATGATAACTGGTGCATGATTCTTTAACCAGGTTGTAACTGGTTTTCTCTTATAACTAGTCATATATGATTCTTTAGATGTGTATTAGTGATATTATTATTGAGTATGTTTTGTCACAAATTTGACAAAGGGAGGGATTGCAAGTGCTATGGTTTTATGCTCCTTTGGTTGTCAAATTTTGTGGTGCCAAAACATCAATCTTTGTCTTGTGCAATCTATGTCTTATGTAACTCATTAGTATATATGATCAAGACATTACATCACCTCTCTAAACACGTTGCTTCAAGTCAAGAATGAAGATTTCCTTCAAACCATTTCAAGAAATACAAGTACAAGCTACAACGAAAGAAGTGATCTTATTTAAAGACTCAAGTTAGTGTACAACTCGAAATGAAGTGTAATTCAAGCTCTAGAAGATCTCAAGTTCAATGCTACATCAAGTATAGAGATCTTAAGTTTTACAATCTTAAAAGGTCAACTATCTTATGAAGATTCAATGTCCATTCTTCACATTTAAGGTATGAATGACCTTAAATTGACCTTAGAGTAGGTCATTTTGTATACATAATTCAAATTGATTCTTTTTATAAGTGTTTGAACTATTTTAAGATTAGTCATGGACCTTATTCGACTAGTCCTAAAACTGTCTCAACTAGTCCAAGAAATTTCAAGACCAGTACTAGGTTTATTGCAATTTTTTAGAATTTTTTGTTTGAGCTATGGCCAGTCCTGAACTCTGCTCAACCGGTCGTGTGAACAGTGCACGATTCATTCACGACCAGTCTAGCAACTATAACTCAAACTCCAGTAACCATTCCTGGTTTCTCACGACCAGTCGTGGGCATGTCATGACCAGTTGTAGAGGGCTCACAACCAGTCGTGCAATGGTCTGATCCGATCTCGCTCAAAATTTCAAAATGTTGTTGGTCCTACGACCAGTCGTAGTGTCCATAAGACCATTCATAAATGTGAATTCTGAAACTATAAATAGATGACGAATTTCAGAGCTTCATAACTAAATTCAAGTAAAATCAAGGCATCACTTTTAGATAAGTTTGTGTTCATTTTAAGCTAATTTGTGCATATTTAATATTCTCTTTTATTAGCTTTATTGATTTGATTTTGTTTCTATATTTCAATCTAAATTGAAAAGAGGAATTATGATATTCCTTCTTCTTGGAATCAGAATCAAATATAGTTAGCCCAACTGGTTTAATTTAAAATCAATCTAGAACCTAGAACCATTTCTTAAGTGAGTATTGGACATTGAACGTTTATTCGAACTTCTACTCTGATTTGGTTCTTCCGGGCTACAACAAAAGGAGAAATTCAGGTATTTTACTTTATTATAAATTTTATTCTTTTGGTTTTATTTGAGATTAAGCTAGAAAAATCTCAATCTGTTGGTTATCTGAGGAGAGCCAGAAAACTCAGAAGTGGAGT
The DNA here is from genome assembly GCF_029962835.1 of Magnolia sinica. Classification (NCBI taxonomy): domain Eukaryota; kingdom Viridiplantae; phylum Streptophyta; class Magnoliopsida; order Magnoliales; family Magnoliaceae; genus Magnolia; species Magnolia sinica. The sequence goes on from NC_080579.1 coordinate 63,834,133, forward strand.
TTTTTAAATTGTGTAAGCCCATTTGAAAGACACAATTGTGAAGGTTTTAGGTGAACCTGAGAAACCTATTTTCATAGTGAACGCTAATATCCACTGAGTGAGGATATTAGGAGTGGAGTAGCAAGCTGTGTGGATATTGTTTAATAGTTGGTGAACACACAGGCGAACCACTATAACTCTTTATGTTATGTGGATGTGTGATTTATTTTCTATTTTTTATCATTCAAAGTTTGTGGGATGTATGTGTGGATGTGAATGTTGTAATATTTACATTTCAAGCATTGTGGGGAATGTTGTAATAGTTTAATATTTCTATTCCTTGCTATTTATTTATTCCTCTTCAGTTTAAGTTTTTGATACAAAGAACTTTCTAGAAATAAGGTTGTCCTGCCATAAACCCTTGGTTTTAATGGTGTAAGGTTGTCCTTAGAACAACATTTGTATCAATCTCTCAATACTTGATTATTGAGGCTACTTGTTATTTCTGCATTGTGAATTGATTTCCTTTATTTGGCTATCATATTCTTTTATTCCACTGTTAAAGCTTAAATTTGGCATTGTCCTATTCACCCCCCAAGGACATATAACTTGGCCTTTTCAGATACAATTTCACATTAGCAAGCGGACTAATATGTTGGAAATCTACATTACAATCTACTATAGAATTGTCTACAACTAAGGAGGAATACATGACTATAAGATAAGCGTCAAAATGAGGCATTATGGTTAAAGGTTCTAATAGGAGAATTCGGGTTCACATAGGAGGTAATTCAGTTACATTGTGATAGTCAAAGTTTAATCCATTAGTGTTGACTCGGGTGTATCATGCGAGAACCAAACACATCGACATGAGGTTCCACAAGATATCGAAACTCATTACTTCAAGAGATATTCAGTTTGAGAAGATTCATAGGACGAGAATCTCACGGACATGTTGACAAAGCTGGTGACTGCAGACAAGTTCAAGCACTGCTTGGGCCTAATTAATCTCACCAACCATTGATGAGATTGGGTATCCTTGTATAATGGGTGCAAAAGGAGTTATGTTCTATGAGGAGAATGCATGGAGCAATCTGCCTTAAAGTGGAGGTGTGTATGGGAGATCTTTAGGCTGACTTGGCAGAATACAAGTCAATGTGGAGATTATTATGCGGATGCTTTGAATTCTACACAGTTTGGGATAATAAACAATTATTTATCAGTCCGACTGATAGTGTGGAGACTTTTAGATGGGAGACAATAGAAGATCAGGAGACCTGCTAGTCCAGGTCGGTCCAACGGACATTTTTTGTGGCCCGACTGATGGCGTTATGCGGTTTAGTGTAAATAAGGGTATTCAAGACTAATTGCGATTAGGGCTTGATAATACGTGTGTTTTCTCTCTAAGGGCAGGGGTTTTACAATGCGAGAGGATTTTCTTCACTTTTTCATGCTTGGGAAGTGATTTTTTCAAGGGGTTGGGATTTTTCTAGGTGTGCATTGCAAGGAGAGATCGGATGATTTTGTAAACGGAGAAAGTTAGTGTAAACTCTAAGGATTTTGACTATATTGGAGATATCTACACTTTATGTCGTAGTTTGTTCCAGTAGGGGTTTTCCATGTAAAATTAGTGTGTTCTATGTTTGTTTGCTTAATTATTTTGTTAGTTATCTTCGTTGAATGTGTTTTCATAAAGCGCACAAATTAACAGAGGTATTAGATCTAATATTCTAATACCTAGGGTTGATCTGGGTTTATCATAGCTTAGAATTACAATAATTTCCTTGTTGGAATTTGGGAGTTTCTAGATGACTTTCACAAGAGGATTGCTTCTCAAATTATTGGGAAGTATAAGAGAATTTAGATGAGGCTAGAGGTTAACAAGTCTCATTCACTCTCATCCTTATCCAATCTTAATTTAAATTTAAATTTAAAAGTCAACTTCAAACCACCAAGAGAAAACACATATGAGGAAAGGAGGTAATCTCTTAAGGGACCAACCCACTAGTGGTTACTTACAAGTGGGCCGTAGGGGACCATGTCCGACATCTCCCAGTCAATCACATTGTGGGATATGAATAAAGAAGATTGTCCATCTAGCTCTTCTCATAATAACCAAAACCAAATGTTGCGATCAAAAGAATCAGAGGGGTAGGACCCGCTGAGACATCGTTATCTTCTCACATGTGCTTTAGTACTAAGTAATCACCTAACTAGAACTCAATAACCCAATCTTTTCAATGCATGTCCTAGTCCACGTGACCACAATGGATGAAGTTAACATACACTTCTCTAACTTATTGAGTTATTATGAAAGCTCTATTTTTCATAAACATCAATTTGAATCTATTTAAAGTAATACTAATACACACACACACACACATAAACACTTTTGAAAATAAGATCATTTACAATTTTTTTAATCAAAAACTCGATACTATTGGTAGATTAGTCTTCAAGTGCGTATTAATAGTTCTAAAAACTTGGTGTAGCTGTCAAGGTATCTTCCCCATGCAGTTGTGCAATTTGGAATTGATAAAGTCACTTTCCTAACATAACCAAGTATGGCCAACCAAGGGCCTTTGATCATTATGCACTAAAGTTTCTACTCTTAATCTTATCCTCCAGTACACAAGAGGGTAGCTAAGGACATAAAGAGTAAGACCCTCAACTTCGTGAGACCTTCTGTATGCTTCAGCTTCGACACCAACATGTTCCTAGTATACCAGATCAACAAGTTTTGATCGTGAGCTTATTTTAGTATCGCAACACCCTGGGACTTGTACCCTAGTGATTGCATGAGCGCTATGATTGCAACACCATGTGACACCCCCACTTGCACAAATCTCAAGGATGTTTAATCCATAAATCAATCAATCAACCTGTCAATCAACCCATCACCTCTCTCTCCTCATTAGTCAAAGAAGCACATACCTTACTCATGGAACCCATGCCATTTCCCATGCTAAGCCATTCCTCTCTCCTACTCTCTCTCCCCATTCTACCCCTCCACCTCTTCCTAATCCCCTCCTTATCCAAAAACTTCTACCACAAAGCCCTAAATTCCCTCCCATTTCCATCATTTTCCCTCCCATACCTCAAGGTGGACCACACGCTATCCACGCTGGACAGGTGGGTCCCATCTCCATCAAAATGGAAGGATGGCATGGATATCTTACATATATCATGATGGGTCTCATACAGTGGGCCCACTTTAAACAAGAAGGAAAAGAAAATGGGTTGATTGACTCGTTGCACTCACTTTCAATGGTTAGACGATCAGATGTCCTCTTCTTCCCCCAATCTCCTCTCTAACTCTCTCAACCTCTATTCTCTTTCTTCCTAATCTTTATTTCCTTTTCTTTCTTTCTTTCTCTCTTTCTTAGTCTTTCTTTTATTCTCTTTCTCTCTTAATCTTTCTCTATTTTTCTGTCCTTTTTTTATAGCTCAAATGGAGAATGCGTATTAGGCTTTCCGCTTTTGGGGAGGGGTGTAACACCCCGTACTTCCCCATACTGGGGTGCTACCAAGTAACCCAAGTTAGTATAAGTACAAACCTAACTCATTCAAACATCTATGATCATTTTAGTATAATCCACCGTCCATCAGGGTCCGACTTGAAGGCCTATCACCTCATCGTCTCACTTAGACCATTGGGCCACCAACTCAACTATGGATCTTCGTATAGACACACCCTAGAACCCTTAACGCCATTAGTAGGAATCTCCACCCTTAAATCAAGTGATCCAACCGTTGAATTACTTGAACCATCAGGATGTCGCGGATAGGGAATTAGATGATCAATTGGAGTGACCCACTTTTACACTAAGTAATCCTAAACTTAAGGTAAGTAGCATGAAGTGTAGGTCCCACATATTAAAAATATGGATGAGTAGTAATAATACAATAAAAGGTAAATGAATGACAATGTATAGGTGATAATAATAACAATTGAATATTTAATAATGTAAAGTCATGAGATGGAAAGTCCTAACCTACAAAGTGGGACCCATGACATGAATAAAAATGCATGCATGTGTGCAGGAGAATAATAATAATAATAATAACAATAATGATAGTAATAAAGTGGAATAACTAATGGTAACAATATATAGTTTATAACAAAGTAATAATAATCAAATTAGCATTAATATTAGTATTTGGTTAGTAACCCATTTCGAAAGACATACAAACAACCATTATGACCCTTTTTAACCATTGATGTTTAAACTTGGGACGGTTCGACCGTTAGATTGATGAGAATCCACAAGTAGGACTCAAATGAAGTTGGATGGTCCACTTGTGGGTTGGATCTTCCCCTTCTCTAGTTGAGTGACCCAGAAGGACCCAAGAAGCGTCAAGGTCGGAGTGGATCCTTCAAAATTGTCCCTGTGGGCCCCATATCACATCATGTGTGCACCATGGGAGGTGCACTCGCGGTACACTAGACTAAGGAGCCTGGTCAAGCTCTATTGACCTGAGCTTCCTATAAAAAAATCTCTCTCTTTTCTCCCACCCTTAGACGGACGGACAATCTCCGTCTGGCCCCGTTAGGATAATCTAAACCGTTCATCAAATTCAGAGTGTGGCTCCAACTAAAACCAATGGAGTTTCGCACGGCTCAACATGTGTACAAGCACACAATTTCGACGCAAAAAGGGCCTACAAACACCATATTTCCAAAAACAAAAATGGTCTTCATGTGACAGCTTGGCGATCTGCGTGAGGCCGAATCAGTCCATCTCAACTGCCCCTTGGAGGAAAATCTTGGTCGTCAAATGCTAAAAGATTTCCAGCTGTATGAATAAAAGAAAAATCATTAGAGAGCTGGGAGCCCTAGATGGAATCCCAACCATCCTCTCTCAATCCAACGGCTTAGAAATGTTAGGGCAAGCCACATAAGAGAGGTATCCTCGAGCTAGGGCTCTTCCATCCTCACAGCAACTAAAAAATAAATAAAAATAGCCGCAAGCTTCCTCCAGCGAACCTACCGCCCAAACCTTTCCCAAGCTTTGAGAAAGCTTAGCCACAAGCTTCATACGGTCCATTTGGACCATTTGGAAGAAAGAAAATGGAGGAAGAGGCACTGGAAGGGAAAATGCCATTAATGACAGCCCTTCTGCTTCGTTTAGAGCTGCACCGAGTTTTCTCAAGTCGGGGCAGAATCAGGTCTCTAGAACAGTAGAGAAGAAGAAAAGAGAAGAAGAAAGTGGGAGAAGAAGAAAAGGAAAGAGGGAGTGTTTGAGGGAGAAGCGTGCACCACGCTGATAGTGGTGGGTGCCACACCACACTGACCCGACCGAGTTCAGTCTAAGCTGGGTGAGTTAGGGCCGACTCTAGGTCCCATTTGGCCTAGCAGGAAAATAAGAAGAGAAAAAGGGAAAGAAAGTAAGAGAAGAGAGTGGGAAGGAGTGTAGCTTCATGCCACACCAACTCACTATCAAGTCGAGACTGGCTGGCTCGACTCGACTTGGTTTAAGCCGGTCAGGTTGAGTTGGTGGGTTTGGCACTGCTGTTGCTGAGATTCCAGCAAGAGAGTTAGAGGAAGGAAAGAAAAAGAAGGTGAATAAGAGAGAGAGAGAGAGAGAGAGAGAGAGAGAGTAGTGACGATGGTGTGACTGTTGAAGGAGTGTTGAGTTTGATCATTGGACTAGCCTGACTCACTAAGTCGAATAGTTTTGAGGCTTGGCCTATTTGCTCCACTTCTTGCTTTCACAGGTTCTCGCCTCATGAAGTCGAGGAAACCATTTCCAGCAGGCCTCATATCTTTTACACCTTTGATCATGGCTGCTGGCTACCTCCATGGAATTTTGCGCTGTCTAGGAGCATGATTTTGAGATTCAATAGACAATGAGTTTAGTTCTGAAAACTTGTGCTTGTTGAATTCTTGAAGATGGAAATATACGGTATTAATTGTCCTTTGCTTGATCTATGGGTTCTACAACTTCCTTATGGAATGCTGCTTTAACCCCTTTCCTAATACTTGGCTGGACCTCCGGTAGAAAAAAAAAGAGAGAAGAAAGGAGAGAAAGGAAAGAGAAAAGAGGAAGAAGAATAAGAAGGAAAAGAAAAAGGAGAAAGAAAAGGGAGAATGGGGAAGGAGAAGAAGAAGATAGAGAAAGGACCGAGTCAACTCGGTTGGAATCGAGTCAAGTTGGGACCGAGTCCAGCTAGGCTGGAAAATGCTTAGGCCTGGTCCGGGCCTTGCTAAGGTTGAGTTGGGTGAACTCAGTTGAGTCGAGTCAGACTGAGTCGTAGAGCATGTTGATGGTTCAAATGGACGTCGAGTTAAACTACCGAGTCGGCGAAGGTGAGTCCACACTTTCAATTGTCATTGTTACCATTATTAATATTAGCCATTAGTAAGTTACCTATTCTAATAATAGTTATTATAGACAAGAAAATAAAATAATATCATTATTAAATACTAGTGTATTGATTTGTCACTCTAAAATATTATCATAAATAGTAGATCATAATATTAATTATCATCATAACGATTATTATTATTACGTTAGCTAATATAAATCATAATACTAATGCTAATAGTTATCATGTAATTATTAAGTTTATATTGTAATTAATGGCACACCAACTAGAGTTCAAAACCCAAAATCTTAGCCAAAGACTAAACCCTAGGATGAAAATCCTAATCATACATTAAAACCCTAAAGATAAATAATTCAAACCCTAGGCTATGACCTTAAACATAGGTAGTGAATAGAACTTGAATCTAATTGTATAAGTTCATGATTTGTGGTAAGATTCGACTTTAAGGGCACACGCATTCCCTAACAACACTAGTGGTAATTCCATCGTCAGGTGATGATTTCTTCCCCTTAAGCTTTTCATTTCCAAATTAGTTTAAGTAATAGTCTTTACTAGCATCACAACTGTTATCTCATAGTATACGACCTCCTACACTAGTTTTAACCTCTTAAGACATGATTTATAACTGATTTATAGTGATACTTGTAGACCATGCATGCATGTGATGTTACTCACATGATAACCCTTTTTTTAATTGATAGTCCACATCATTACCTATTGTGATTATTATGCTTAACATATGTCTGCCATGCCATAACTATATGCTTTCTCATAGATTGTTGTGAGTTGCTTATGAATCTCTATTCACTACACTTATTAGTTTGTAACTCCCTCTCGTGTACGTGAACCCATACTTAGGATGTAACAAGATGGGTTGTGGGCCCTCAATTTAGTGGTTATATGGGATATGGAACATTAATGTAGGATTTACCATCCATAGGGCATACGACTTGAGTGGCTTATAAATGATCTCTTTTAACCGCATTGATTTAGCCTTGCCTAACCCTTTTGCAATTTTGATTTGATTTTCGTGCACCCTTTTTGCCGTCGCGATTTAACATCTGTCCCATGTTTTGAAATTTACCTGACATGGCTTCGATGGCCTAAACCATGCAATGGTAATCCCTACTTACTGAATTTGAATGGCCACTGGTCGATGGGCATCCATTAAACATCCTAAGATGGAAAAATCTCATGGGCTGGGGATGGTGGTCATGGGATATTATGCCCAACCTGTCGGCCTACGCTTGGTGATGAGCCCCTCGTAGTGACTTTGAAGTTTACTTATATTGACTGGTTGTAATTGGATTAATAATGGTCTAGCTAATTATGCATACATGACATATTGATGATGACGGGTGGATATTTCTAGATGCTGTAGCACGTGCCCTTCGAGTTATTGGGGGTATCGTTTCACTAGCTGTCAGACTATCGATTATCGATTTACGTACATGATGTATGATAGCCCGTCATTATGCTGTACATGATGTACGCACGTGATGTGCTTCGCTAATGGCCAGCCTTTACATGGTGATGAGCCCAACTGCCGAACGGATGAGCATCCACGGGTTGATGATGTATTCACGCATCCATGCATATAATAAGACTACATTTTGGTATATTTTATATGCCTTGATGCTTTTCATGCTATGCTTAAATAAGGCGATGGTGTGTAATCATGAAGGGAATTCACACTGAGTTGGTCACTCATCCATTAATTATATAACCATACAGGTAGCATAGGTGGCTTAAGTGATATTCAGGTTTAGACTGATGAGGAGCCAGGTATAATTGTCAAGGATGCATGGTTGTACCTGTTAAGAGAAGCTATGTGATCTTACAGCCTACGTTTAAATGCATTTTAATATTTCTCATGTATTAAATGATGTAAATCTTGTATTTATTAATATCGAGATATTGGTTTATGGGCAGCTTCTTGTATATTCTAAATGTCAATGTAAATTTCTCTTTATGATTGATTTGTCCATCCTACACTAAACTGCTAGCTCTAAAAGATTTTATATATATATATATATATATATATATATATATATATATATATGGAATTTGGTTCTCTATAAGTTAACACTCGGATTTTTGGGAAATGAGTCATATACTCGGGTCCTGAAAACATGGGAGTTTGCAGTTGGTATTAGAGCATAGTTTGAACAAACTAGGCCTTGGGAAATGAACTTATACAATTCTTAAATATCTCAAGTTAGGATGTTTGAAATTAGAAATTTGAACTTGGGTGAATTTCCCTTAGACTTAGGAAGGTTTTAGAATGTAGAGACCCAAACTTAGGATCCTTTAAGAATTATTAAGTTAGCCACTCAACTCAAACTTTTGTAAAATTCCCTTGGAGTTGGGAGAAATCAAGAATATAAAGATCCAAATTTAGGTCCCCTACAAATTATTTGGATGGCCGTATAACTTGAAAAAATAAAAAAAAAAAAGGAAAGAAAAGTTCTTTTAGGAATTATCAGGATAACCATTCAAATGTACATGAAATTCCCTTAGAATTAAGGAAGGTTGAGAACTTGAGAACTTAAAACCTTAGGCCCTTTGAACATTTTAGGTTTAGTCATGTGAACTTAGAAATTAAACTTAGGTACTGTGGGAGGACAAATTCTCCTTATGATGTATGTAAGACCAAACAAGAATTCGTTAAACTTAGCTCCTAATGAACAAGTTTAAGAAAGTCTAGAATTTCAACTTTTCCATGATTTCTTAATTAGAAATAACATTGTCATAAGGTTCAGTGAATGAAACGTATGTAGGCATCATAGGAAATTCCTTACCCACCAGAATACACATTAGATTGAATGTGGATGCTCTCTAAACTCAAAGAATCACACTAGGAATCATAATTTAAAATTCCTTAATACATCCCCTTAATTAGGGACGACAACTCTCATAAATTTCAGCACCTAAGGTTAACTAAAAAAGAAAAAGAATTTTAGGTGAATTTTTAACCCTATACTAAGCATATTGGAATTAGATTTAAAATCCCAAATAGATTTAGCAAAATTTTGAAACTCAAGTTTCATGTAGAAATCCTGATCTTGAAACTCTAAGTAGCGCTTGGATGATTAAGGTACGCAGTAAAAGTATAATGTGCCATGTAGACTTATAAGATTACATGATACTTCTCAAAAGCCCATAATGATCGAGATCACGAGTTGATGGAACCATATATAAGCGAGGTTGCGCTGTTTGATCCAAATTCCATATCCTAGCAAATTCTAATGATCTCAATGCCCTGATCAGGCAGAAGATCGAGATTTATCAGGGTTAGGGATTGATATAGAAAATCCGCTTTTCACCATAGGCAAAGGATCGAGGTATCAGGCTCAAACCTACTACGACCATCTATTCGTGTTACCCTGAACACTGAAAAATAGAAATTGGTAATATACTTTAGACAGCTGGGAACTATCATTAATAGTTGAAGAAAATAAAGAGGAAGATATAAAATTTTTAGTTGTCACCTAAAGGAAGTTAAAATCCTAGTAAATACCATAGGATGTCGCGATACTATTAGACATTAGAACAAACCCCTAGTTTTCGTAGGTCTTGTTTCTAGCATTTTGCAGAACCTAGGAATGTCATTCGATCCGCTGGGCAAAAGATACAAGGGTTGTTAGAGTTCTAGATATAATCTATCAAAGACCAGGTGGTGCCAACACACCTAGACATGTCGAGAATACGACATGCCACTAGGATAATTCTCCTACATTAATAACTAGGATGAACATTATCAAATCCCGATGGTAAAACCCTCTTTAAGGGGGGTAGATGGAAAGAGCCATGTTCTAGTGATAACTCATGGGCACTTGCACATACAAATCAACCTAGTGGTAAAACTGGCGAATGCACAGGGACACCATCAAATTGATTATCGTTCGCAATCATAGTTGGAGTACTGAATTTCGGAGAAGAACTTCTCTTTAAGGGGGGTAGTTTGTAACACCCCGTACTTCCACGTACTCAGGTGCTACCAAGTAACCCAAGTTAGTATAAGTACAAACCTAACTCATTCGAACATCTGTGATCATTCTAGTCTAAATACATCGTCCATCAGGGTCCGGCTTGAAGGCCTATCACCTTATCATCTCACTTAGACCATTGGGCCACCAACCCAACCATGGATCTTCATATAGACACACCCTAGAACCCTTTGTGCCATCTCTACGAATCTCCACCTTTAAATCAAGTGATCCAACTATTGAATTACTTGAACCATCAGGATGTCGAGGATAGGGAATTAGATGATCAATTGGAGTGACCCACTTTTACGCTCAGTAATCCAAAACTTAAGGTAAGTAGCATGAAGTGTAGGTCCCACATATTGAAAATATGGATGAGTAGTAATAATACAATAAAAGGTAAATGAATGACAATGTATAGGTAATAATAATAATAATTGAATATTTAATAATGTAAAGTCATGAGATGGAAAGTCCTAATCTACAAAGTGGGACCCATGACATGAATAAAAATGCATGCATGTGTGAAGGAGAAAATAATAATAATAACAATAAAAATAATAATAGTAATAGAGTGAAATAACTAATTATGACAATATATAGTTTATAATAAAGTAATAACAATCAAATTAGCACTAATATTAGTATTTGTATAGTAACCCATTTCGAAAGACATATAAACAGCCATTAGGACCCTTTTAACCATTGATGCTTAAATTCGAGATGGTCTGAACGTCAGATTGACGAGAATCCACAAGCAGGACTCAAATCAAGTTGTATGGCCCACTTGTGGGTTGGATCTTCCCCTTCTCCAGTTGAGTGACCCAGAAGGGCCCATGGAGTGTCAAGGTCAGAGTGGATCCTTCAAAATCATCCTTGTAGGCCCCACAGCACATCATATGTGCACCATGGGAGTGCACTCGTGGTACACTGGACCAAGGGGCTTGGTCAAGCTCCAATGACACGAGCATCTTATAAAAAGAGAATTTCTCTCTTTTCTGCCGCACTCAGACGGATAGACAGTGACTGTCTGTTTTGATCGGAGGCCCACCGTCTGGCCCCTTTAGGATGATCCAAACCATCCATCAAATTCAGAGCGTGGCTTTGACCAAAACCAAGGGAGTTTCGCATGGTTCAACATGTGCACAGGCATATGATTTCAATGCAAACAGGGCCTACAAACACAATATTTCCAAAATTGAAAACTGTCTCCATGTGACAACTTAGCGATCTACGTGAGGCCGAATCCGTCCATCTCAACCGCCCCTTGGCAAGCCACATACGAGAGGTATCCTCGACCTAGGGCTCTTCCGTCCCCATAGCAACTCGAAAAAAAAAAGCCGTAAGCTTCCTCCAGTGAACCCACTGCCCAAACCTTTCCCAAGCTTTGAGAAAGCTTAGCCATAAGCTTCATACGGTCCATTTGGACCATCTAGAAGAAAGAAAATGGAGGAAGAGGCACTGGAAGGGAAAATGCCATTAATGACAGCCCTTATTCCTCGTTTGGAGCTGCACCAAGTCATCTCTAGTCGGGGCAAAATCAGGTCTCTAGAACAGTAGAGAAGCAGAAAAGAGAGGAAGAATGTGGGAGAAGAAGAAAAGGAAAGAGATTGTTCGAGGGAGAAGTGTGTACCACGTTGATAGTGGTGGGTGCCGCACCACACTAACCCGACCGAGTTCGGTCTAAGATGGGCGAGTCAGGGCCGAGTCTAGGTCCCGTTTAGCCTAGCAGGAAAGTGAGAAGAGAAAAAGGGAGAGAAAGTAAGAGAAGATAGTGGGAAGGAGTGTAGCTTCATGCCGCATCGACTCACTGTCGAGTCGGGACTTATTGGCTCGACTCAACTTGGTTTAAGCCGGCCGGGTTGAGTCAGTGGGTTTGGTCTTACTGTTGCTGAGATTTTAGTAAGAGAGTGAGAGGAAGGAAAGAAAAAGAAGGAGAATGAGAGAGAGAGAGAGAGAGAGTAGTGGCGATGGTGTGACTGTTGCAGGAGTGTTGAGTTGGGTCGTTGGACTGGCCTGACTCACTGAGTCGAACAGTTTTGGGGGCTTGGCCTATCTGCTGCACTTCTTGCTGTCACGGGTTGTCACCTCATGAAGTCGAGGAAACCATTTCCAGCAGGCCTCATATCTTTTACACCTTTGATCATGGCTGCTGGCTTCCTCCATGGAATTTTGCATAGTTTGGGAGCATGATTTTGACATTCAAGAGACAATGAGTTTAGTTCAGAAAACTTGTGCTTGCTGGATTTTTGAAGATGGAAATATCCAGTATTAATTGTCCTTTTCTTGACCTATGGGTTCTACAACTTCCTTATGGAATGCTACTTTAACCCCTTTCCTAATACCTTGTTGAAAGAAAGGAGAGAAAGGAAAGATAGAAGAGGAAGAAAAAAAAAGAAGGAAAAGAAAAGAGAGAAAGAAAAGGGAGAATGGGGAAGGAGAAGAAGAAGATAGAGAAAGGACCAAGTCAACTCGGCTAGAACTGAGTCAACTTAGTTGGGACCGAGTCTAGCTAGACCAGAAAATGCTTGGGCCTAGTCTAGGCCTTGCTAAGGTCCAGTTGGGTGAAATCAGTTGAGTTGAGCCGGGCTGAGTTGTGGAGTGGGTTGATGGTTCGACTGGAGTTCGAGTTGAACTACCAAGTCGGCTAAGGTGAGTCCACACTTTCTCTCCAGACCGAAGTTCTTTCAATTTCGATTGTCATTGTTACCATTATTATCATTATTAATATTAGTCATTAGTAAGTTACCTATTCTAATAATAGTTTTTATAGATAAGGAAATAAAATAATATCATTATTAAATACTAGTGTATTGATTTGTCACTCTTAAATATTATCATAAATAGTAAATCATAATATTAATTATCATCATAATGAATATTATTAATATGTTAGCTCATATAAATCATAACACTAGCGCTAATAGTTATCTTTTAATTATTAAGTTTATATTGTAATTAATGGTTCACCAATTAGAGTTCAAATCCCAAAATCTAAGCCTAGGACTAAACCCTAGGATGAAAATCCTATCATACATTAAAACCCTAAAGATAAATAATTCAAATCCTAGGCTATGACCTTAAACATAGGTAGTGCATAGAACTTGGATCTAGTTGTATTAGTTTATGATTTGTGATAGGATTCGACTTTAAGGGCACACACATTCCCTAGCAACACTAGTGGCGATTCCATCATCAGGTGATGATTTCTTCCCCTTAAGCTTTCCATTTCTAAATTAGTTTAAGTAATAGTCTTTACTAGCATCACAACTATTATCTTATAGCATGCGACCTCTTACACTAGATTTGAACGCTCAAGACATGATTTATAACTGATTTATAGTGATAGTTGTGAACCATACTTGCAAGCAATAGTTACTCACATGATAACCCTCTTTTTAATTGATAGTTCACATCATGACCTATTGTGATTATTATGCTTAACATATATCTACCATGCCATAACTATATGCTTTCTCATAGGTTGTTGTGAGTCGCTTATAAATCTCTATTCACTACACTTATTAGTGGGTAACTCCCTCTTGCGTATGTGAACCCATACTCAGGATGTAACAAGATGGGTTGTGGGCCCTCGATTTAGATGTTATATGGGATATGGAACATTAATGTGGGATTCACCATCCATTGGGCATACGGCTTGAGTGACTTATAAATGATCTCTTTTAACCACACTGATTTAGCCTTGCCTGACCCTTTTACCATTTTGATTTGATGTCCATGCACCCTTTTTGCCGTTGCGATATGACATCCGTCCCATGTTTTAAAGTTTTCTCGACGTGGCTTTGATGTCCTAAACCATGCGATGGTAATCCCTACTTACCGAATTTGAAAGGCCACTGGTCGAGAGGCATCCATTAAACATCCTAAGATGAGAAAATCTCATGGGCTGGGGATGGTGGTCATGGGACACGATGCCCGACCTGTCGGCCTACGCTAGGTGACGAGCCCTCCGTAGTGACCTTTAAGTTTTCTTAAATTAGCTGGTTGTAATTGGATTAATAATGGTCTGGCTAATCATGCATACATAGCATATTGATGATGATGGATGGATATTCTGGATACTGTAGCACGTGCCTTTCGGGTTAATAGGGGTATCGTTTTGCTACTTGCCAAACTATCAGCTATCAATTTGCGTACGTGATGTACAATAGGCCATAATTATGTGGTATGTGATGTACGCACGTGATGTGCTTCGCTAATAGCTAGCCTTTGCATGGGTCACGAGCCCAACTACCGAACGGATGAGCATCCCCAGGTTGATAATGCATTTACACATCCATGCATATAATAAAACTGCATTTTGGTATGTTTTGTATGCCTTATTGCTTTTCATGCTATGCTTAGCTAAGGCGGCGGTGTGTAATTTTGAGGAGAATTCACACTGAGTTGGTCATTCATCCATCAAATATATAACTGTACAAGTAGTATAGGTGGTTTAAGTGATATTCAGGTTCAGACTGATGAAAATCTGGGTATAATTGTCAAGGATGTATGGTTGTACCTGTCAAGAGAAGTTGCGCGATCTTGCAGCTTACGTTTAAATGCATTTTAATATTTCTCATGTATTAAATTATGTAAATCTTGTATTTATTAATATCGAGACGTTGGTTTGTATAAGTCATTATGGGCAACCTCTTATATATTATAAATATGAATAAAAAATTTCCTTTATGATTGATTTGTCCATCCTATGTTAAATCTGCCACCTAAAGATATATATATATATATATATATATATATATATATATATATATATATATATATATATATATATGAAATTTGGTTCTCTATAAGTTAACACTTGGGTTTTGGGGAAACGAGTCATATACTTAGGTCTTGAAAACATGGGGCATTATAGGGGGGGTTTATAGAATGAAATGGAATAGATATGGAGTAGAGGAAAGAGTGAGGGACAGAATGCTGAGAGTTAAAGAGAAGGGAGATGGGTAACATGTGAGTGGGTATGGAGTTGTATGGGAGAGGTGATGGAAGGAATGGCTTTGCTTGACTCATGGGATGAGAGGGGATGGGTAGTAGGGGTATTTTGTGAAGTTTATGTGGTAGGTGGGGGTAAAGTAGAGATATTTGATGTCATTTGAATGGGGGTGGGTGTGGTGGTTGAAAAAGATTCAAGGGTAGTTTAGGGATTTTCAGAAATTTCCTTTATGAGATTCTCTCTAAGATTCCATGGAATTGGGCCCACTCGTCACGCGTATGTGCATCGTAATGCATCCCACCTTGATTCTTTTCATAAACACCTATATCACTAACCCAGTATTGCAACGGGGCATGCCATCTAGCGTTGAAATCACAGTGTCAGTACGGTCGCTTGGGTATAGGTCTCGGGTTATTGTGGTACTAAAATAGGGTGTATGATCGGTGCTCACCAATTTGGTCTATCCCAGGTGCGGTGGCACCATGAATTAAGCATACAAAATGTCTTATAGGGACACGAGTCTTACAACGGGCATGGAGTAAATTCAAATGGTATGTGAATTTTAGGATGTTTTCCAAGAGATAGTTGGATTACGACATAAAAGAACGGTAGAATTTGGAAATGAATTTGTACTTGGGATAACACCTATATCAATGCCTCCATATCGGATGACACGTGTAGAGTAGAAGTAATCAAAGGACCAGATACAAGAACTATTGAATTAAGGCTTTATTTGGTATAGTACATTGCCATGGGGAGTCCTGGTGTTGTTCGTGAAGAAGAAGGATGAATAGTTAAGATTATGTATTGATTACAAGAAATTAATAAAGTTAATAGAAAAAAAAAAAAACAAGTACCCATTGCCCAAAATAGACAATCTGCTGGATCAGTTGAAGCAAGCTAGACATTTTTCTATGATATACTTAAAGCCAATTTCTCACTAGCTGCAAATCGAATAAGAAGCCATCCTAAAAATAACATTTCATACGAGATATGGGCACTATGAGTTGATGCCTTTTGGTTTGACTAATGCACCTGTAATGAATAGGGTGTTTAAACTGTACTTGGACCATTTGTGGTAGTGTTCATTGATGATGTCCTTATCTACTCCAATATGAAGAGAAACATGAGCAACAATTTCATATAGTACTTTACACCTTAAGAGAGCACACGCTTTATGCAAAGGCAAGTGCGGATTTTGGCAGGAAGAGGTGAAATTCTTAGGTCATGTCATTTCTAAAGATGGGGTTACAATGCTCCCATCGAAAGTGGAAGTTGTCAAAATGGGGAAGACCCTCTAATGTATTAGAAATCCACAACTTCATGGCATTAGCAAAATATTATTGGAGGTTCATAGAAGGATTCTCTCGGATTGTTGTACCATTGACACACTTGATAAGGGAGGATGTGAAATTTGTTTGGAGCAAGGACTGCGAAAATCTTTCATAGAGTTGATGAAGAGGATGATGTCGGCACCCAATCTTACCATAACTTCTTGTGCCAAAGGATTCATAATTTACAACTACGCTTCTCACAGAGGGTTAGGTTGTGTACTCATGCAATAGGGAAATGTTATAGCTTATTCATCCAACAACAAAAGGTGCACTAGCAAAACTCCCCTACTCATGATTTGGTGTTAGCATTTGTTGTTTTTGGGCTTAAGATATGAATGCATTATCTTTATGGAAAGTGATTCGATCTTTTCTTAGTTTACAAGAGTTTGAAGTATCTCTTTTCTCAAAAGGAGCTGAATATTAGGAACAGATAGTGGATTTTAAAATACTATGATTTTCAGTTGTAGTACCACCCTGAGAAAGTGCATGTGGTGGCATATGCACTAAGGCAAATGCTATAAGAAGTAGCAGCGCAGATGAAGAATTAATTTTGGAAGGTTCTTAATGAACTAAAAGATTTCAATATTCGAGATAAACCATAAGGAATGAATGAATGTTTAGCCAGTATTATGGTACAACTGACCTCGGTGAGTAAAGTTGTAAAAGCTTAGTGGTAGGATCCATGGATCCAAGAACTAGTAGGTAAAGCTTTGAAGGAGGAAAAGTCAAAATGGCCAATTGGTGTAGATAAATCACTAAGATTTCAAAGACGTTTATATGTCCCAACCATCGCCGAAGTGAAGAATGAAATTATGGATGAAGTTCATTGGACAAGTATGTAGTGTATATTAGAGGAAATAAGATGTACTAGGATATGCGGAGGCAATATTGGTCTCCAAACATCGAAAGAGAAATTACAGAATATATGTCTCGATGTCTCATGTGCCAACGAATCAAAGCCGAGCATCAAAGACCCGTAGGAGAGTTATAATCCTTGTAAATTCCAAAGTGGAAATGGGAATGCATTACAATGGATTTTATTATAAGATTGCCTCCAATAGGCAAAGGTCATGATGTCGTTTCGATAATCATTGACCGATGACCAAGTCCACATATTTCCTTTCTAAACATGCTACTTCTACATTGCTAAATCATTTGTCAATCAGATAGTGAAGTTAAACGGAGTACCCGTATCCACTATATATGATCGAGATTACAAGTTCACATCGTAGTTTTCGCAGAGTTTTCAAAAAGCTATGGGAGTCGTATTGGATTACAATACCACTTTTCATCCTTAGACGGACAGACATACTGATAGGGTTAATCAAATATTGGAAGACATGCTTTTTTTACTTATGTGTTAGATTTTAAAGTAAGTTGAGATCGTTCCTTGTAACTTATTGAATTCACTTATAATAGCAGTTATCAGGAGAGCATTGGAATAACTCCTTAAGAAGCATTGTATGGTAAGCCATGTAGACCATTGACTTGTTGGACAAAAGGGTCTTGAATTAGTGCGGGAGTTGTTAGAAAAAGTGACTGCTATCAGAAACAAAATGCATGCAACACATATTAAGCAGAAGAGTTACATCGATATTCACATGAAGTTGGAATTTGAAAATTGAGATCATGTGTTTCTAAAAGTTTCTCCGATGAAGAGACAATGAGAAATGGGAAGAAGGAAAAATTAACACCTAGACCCTTTAAGATTCAGGATCGAGTTGGACCTGTAGCATACAAACTAGCTCTACTGCCTCAGTTATCATCCATACATAATGTGTTCTCTGTATCTATTCTAACAAAGTAGAAGAGGGATGTGTCTCACGTCATTGGTTGGAAGGCCTCTGGAGATTCATGCGGACACCTCATACATTGAGAAGAAGAAGCATCCGAGGATCGTTATGAAGAAATGAGAGAGAAATACCATCGCCCATTTTCAAATTAGGTAAGTGAAATTTTGAGCATGAAAATTTTATTACGATGGTAGAATATAATATGATAGAAAATATGATTTTTTTTTTTTTTCAGAAAGCTGCTATGTTTGGCAACCTGTTACCTTTCGAACTCGCCAATTTCTAGCTAGAAGGTTTTCATCTCAGAAAAACAAAATTTATATTTCTCATAAGTTCGAAACTTGAGACCTTCACTTACCTTTTTGAACATATGGGGCACACGATCATGCACCTTGGAAAATGATCACAAATCATTACTTTTTCATTCCACGTATGACAAGCATGACATCTTTGGTAAAACCCTAGTGAAAATCACCTATTAGAAGTGAACTCGTCAATTTGCTTCTCAAATTGACTGTGGACCATTCATACCTGATTCTGAGGCCTCACCTCACGAGCTATCAAGATTGAGATCTTATACATATTTGCCCGTAGCTCATAAACAGTAAGGGTATGAAATAATCCTGCTGAGATTATCACCCTCCAAGAGCTAAGACGGGGAATTAAAAGAGTTTTTTCTTTTTTTTTTTTTTTTTTTTTTTACTTAAGGCCTCAACAAAAGAAATACATACAATGTAAAGAAGAACTCGAATTTAGAATGAATCTACGCACCAGTCGCCTTGTCTAGCCCCCTTCAGGAAGATTGAGAGCTGAAGGAAATGATATGGAAGAGCAGAGGAACGCTGGCTACTTTTCTTGGCACATGCGCTTATTTCCATGCTTAATACTGCCACGTTTCTTTGAATTCCTTGAGTTGGAAATTTCGTTTCTTGACCCAAGGTCATACAGCCTATACAAGTGCAGCCCATGACTCAGTAATCATGACCATTTGTTTGTTTAGACCAAACATAGATGGATTGTGCCTAGAAATTTCCTTAAGATTATTTTAACTTATTCAAATGTTGTCCGAGAAGAGACTTTTAGGAAGAGAAATACAATCATGGTCGAGAAAGAAAAGGGCTGAAGATTGGTAACCAGGCTCTTCCAATCAGGTAGGTTTTTGGGGCATGTTCGATCTCGGTGGAGCCCAACAGATGATGGTACAGATCACTGTACCATGGGTCTCACTTGTACAGATTGAAAACTCAACGTTCACATGGTTACTCTTACGTAGCTTAAGCACTGGATCTAATCGTGTGGACGAAGTTGACCTGTGTCAGCGAAGTCGGTGGGAGCCGGTCTCAGTGGTGCATTGATGTTTAAAATTCTTACGCGTGACGGACGCGGATTGCGTTTGTCACACGGCACCGACTTTGGTGGTGGTGCGTTGATGTTGCAAAGTTCTGTGGGCCCACGATGATGTATTTATCATATCCACACCGTCCATCCACTTTGCCAGATTATTCTAAGGGCGTGAGCCGAAAAATGAGGCAGATTCAAAGCTCAAGTTGACCACGCCACACAAAGCAGAGCAATCAGTTATTTGTGTTTTCCATTCATCTAAATTTGTGTGATCTTATGGACAAGAGGTTGGATAGCAAATAAATATCACAGTGGGTTCTAAGATTATTTCAACGGTGCGCTTCATTGTTCCGCTGCTCTCTTTGGTGTGGTTCATTTGAGCTTTATATGTGTCTCGTTTTTGGGCTCATGCCCTAAAATGACCTCAAAAAAATTTATGGACAGTGTATATATCACATACATCATGGTGCGGCTACAGAACTTTTATAAGGGAAGGCCATTGTAACGAATTTTGGGACCCACGAAAACTCTCTTGAATTTCTTAGCGGCTTTGCTTTAGAGAAAATTATCACTGTAGACGTTACCTTTAATCCAGCTTCTTTTTTGAAAAGTCCAAAGCTTATTAGACATTGCACGTACGGACAGAGCATTTGAG
Organism: Magnolia sinica; assembly: GCF_029962835.1. Lineage (NCBI taxonomy): Eukaryota > Viridiplantae > Streptophyta > Magnoliopsida > Magnoliales > Magnoliaceae > Magnolia > Magnolia sinica. The sequence goes on from NC_080579.1 coordinate 63,854,511, forward strand.
GTTGAAAATACTCCTGCTTTTCACTACCGTTGCTTTCACTCCCTCAAACGAAAAACCCACGCCCGCCTTCTCAAAATGCCTACCTTTCACTCCCTTGCAACAAAAAACCCACGCACTCACATTTTTATTTTCATTTTCCTTACTAAAATCTCCATTTATCATCTACATATTATCATTCGACATTTGTTATTTTTCATCTTGACTAGGGTTACGTAAAATCCTCCAAACAGGTTGCATTTGCAATCCTTGAAAATGTTCACAATATTCCCTCACTCCAAAGCACCCTTCTTCAACTTGCATTTGACTAGTACTATGGTTGTTGGAGTTACTGATGTTTAAAAAAACACTAGGCTCGTACAATTTCATTAGATGTGAAGTTCAGTCAATTCTATGTTAGGATCAGTGAATTTCATGTCAGGCTCATACAATTTCATGTGTTAGGCTTAGTCAAATGTTGAGGCATAAAAATCGATCAGAAGAAGAAAGGGAATTCCTGAAGAAGACAAAATTCTACACCATTTAGTTGTGTGGCGCACAACAGAAGATAATTAAAGAATAGTGTTGTGCGGTGCAAAACAGAAGTTGCCACAAAGGTATCATTGTGCAACACATAATAGAAGATAATTGAAGATAGCATTGTACGACGCACAAAAGGTATATCTGCACAATGAAGATGTGCGCACAATGGGTCTCTTGTGATGGGTTCACATGTGCAAAAGGTTATATATACCCCCCACTATCCTCTATATTTCATTCATTCGAACAACACCAGAGTAGTAGAGAAGAATCCAGACTTCAGGACGGCCCAGGTATTGGAGGTACATGTTGTGTGGCGCACAATGAGTGGACCGCACAACGAAGTGAGGGCGCACAACGAGTGGCCCGCACAACAGAGATGGGGTGCACAGTGAGGGTCCACACAATTTGGTTGTGTGGCGCACAAAAGACCCATTCGCACAATGGGTCCGCTGTATAGATAGTCAATTCAAATGAAGATTATTGATCTTGAGGGATCAAAGACACCCCTAATCTGGGTTGAGGAATGAAAGTATCTCAAGAGCATGGAATCAATCAGGATAAATACTATCCTAGCGTAATGAAATTTTCATATTGAAGATCACGATACAATTTGAAATACTTTAGAAATTAACAATTGGAATATTTGATATTTGTATTGCATTACCTAAATATTTTATTTGGAATCAAAGGAGAGAAAGGATGTAAACAAATTTAGAAAAAATAAAATATAGTGATTGTTCTCTTCATTATTCCTTTGTTATTATCGAGTAAAATAATTCTCCAAAATAAAATGGTGACTCTACTAGGGAACTTCTATTTTACTTGATGTTAACTTAAGGACAATACAGAGAATTTTCACCACTGTTTGGCATCATTTAGGCGCCAAAATGGTGACTCTCAATGGGAACATCCTCCTTTTCATCTCCAAAGTAAAGTATGTTCTTATTTAAATACTGACCTACATTGTTTTTTCAATAACGTAGGAAAGGAAAAACTACAATCAACTAATGACAATCACCACAAACGAGAAGGTTTTTTATTTTATATCGACTAGGTTTGTTATAGAATATGTCGGCAAACAAACATTGCACCGCAAGGAAGAGTTTACGCCAGCTAGACGCAAGGAATCTTAAGCAACTGTTGTAGTCGTAACCGCCTCACTGTTAGCACAAGAGGATGAGAACGATTGGGTTGTCGTATCACACCGAAGATCAAGAGCTCAAAACATCCCGATTGCTAGGACGAGCCCATCGGCGTAAAAAATCAGGGGGCCAGTGACACAAAATGCAGATAGAAAGAACCCCGAACTCACTCCTCCGGCAATATACCTCGGGAAATCCATTCCTTCGCTGACATCACATGATTTCCTAGCTTTGCCTGCTGTTGGAACTTAATGGACAGAGAGACAAAAAGGTAAGTCACTACTGATAAACCCGCCGGTCCCCGCATCACCTCAACCTATATCACAATCAACCCATTGCTATGGAAGTATGATGTAGAGCAGGTCGCAGACTGTTTCATGGCCAAGATGGATCAGAAAAGGCCCGATCAACGACAGAAGTGATCCGGACCGTCGGACCTTAGATCAGGCATATCTCACAATCCAGAATGAGTTATCGGGTATAAAATATATGATTTTGGGGTAGATCGAGCTACTTTAGCCAACCAACCCTGCTATGCCGGGTTGCACAAGACAGATTGGCAAAATATCCCTGGATCGACGGTCATTTCCTTATTTTAATTTTGTTTTTACTATAAATAGTAAGTTTTAGTTTGATTATAACTCTTCATCCGTTGGGCTTTAGGAGTTGTGTCCAACATGAAAATGACTTAGAATAATTAGGAGAACAACTTGGTGCAACCAAATAAGACACTTACTATTTTTGGCCAAAAACCTTGCACACTAGTAGGCATCACAACTATCTATGAATAGTAAGTTTATTATTTATAGTAAGTTGCCAATTCTAGGAGTTTTAGTTGTAGTTTGCTTCTGATTTCTCTCCCATTGCTTGCTACCCCTATTTAAAGGGTTGTGAACTTGTTTATTTCATACATTAATCAATTCTGAATTTTATAGAATTTCTTTTCTAATTTGCTTGCTTTCTTTCTCATGGATTCGAGAAGCCTCTGTGAGCAGTCTAGAGAAGTTCCGTGGATTCGGAATAATTATCCTTGAGGAAGACAGTGCTTGACCTCATCACGTTCATCCTTGTGTCAAAGTACAAGAAAATTGAATGAAACTCCCCTCAATTTATTCCCATTCCACTCTAACAGCAGCTTCATCGGGGAATAGAGAGACTGTCGTATGATGGCCGGAACAAGTCAAGGCCAGCAGCCTATTACAAAGGATCGTATGATCAAGATGGCACAAGCACAGAGAAAACTGTTGGAGGAAGTAGGAATTCTGGGAAGCCTTAGCTACTCTCATGCACAATGTAGCTCAGATGATAGCTCCTTCGATGATGGGCACCATGAATTGACGAGAACAACAACTTGAAGGCTCCCAACCATCGAGAGTAGGATCACTCAGGTCTGCTCCTGCAGCAAGGGCAATAATTCAAGAGGAAGTATGATAGGTAGTTGATGAAGCCGTCAAAACAGAAAGAGAGTGCGAGAATACCGAAAGATTTAGATATCGAACGTCGTACCCGAGAGAGGTAGAAGATATTCCTTTTCCAGCCAATTTCAAGCATCCCGACTTTCAAAAATTCAATGGAGACAGATCACCAGAGGAGCATCTTATGCACTTCATTACCACCATGGAAAATTTCTCTACAATGCCGTAATATTTCCTTCAGCTATTTGGTTCTTCTTTGACAGGTAAGGCATTTCGATGGTACTCCGGTTTATCACCAGGATCGATGTGGACTTGAGAGCTGATGCAAGATGCCTTCATATCAAACTTCTTTTAGTCAGAGCGTGATGTTAGCATCACAGAATTGGCCTCGGTACGACAAAGAGAAGGAGAGCCCGTAGAGAAATTCATAGACAGGTGGAAAACATTGGGAGCTTCTTGTAGATAGTTGCCGGAGGAGAAAGAACAGGCAAAAATGTGTTTGAACTCTATGGAGATAGGAATTGCATTTGGTCTCACCAGCGTCGATATAAAAACTTTCCTTGATCTAGCTATAAAGCTCACACTTTAAAGCTGATCACTAAGAAAATACCAGCATTTCACTATAAAACAACCAAAAAGGGATCTAATAGGCTGATTACAAACTTAGTTAATCATGAAAAGAAAAATAATGGCACGAGGGAAATAAGAGGAAAGAAGACAAAAAGGAAAGAAAAATCAAGTCATCCTAGGGGCAGATTCAATTATAAAAGACCGAGGTCACTTAATTCCCATAAAGAGTTTGCGTTTGAAAAAGAAGATGTAGTCCCTATGATGAATCAATTGCTAAAGGCTGGCACAATAGAACTACCTCCTTACAAACGTCCTGAAGAAGTAGCAAAAACAAGAGAAAGAAACTTCTGTCGCTATCATCGTCTGATTGGTCATTGAATAAAAAATTGCTTCACACTAAAATGCATAATACAAAGAATGATAAACAGAGGCGAGATAATAATCGAAAAAGAAAATGAGAGAAATGGAATAACAGCGGTGAATGTATTAACTGCTCGGGAAGATAATTATGGAAGAATAGGGAAAGAATATAACAAAATGACGGGTAAAGCCGCAATGATCACGTTACGATCAGGAAAAACGGTAACGAGTCCCCCGAAACAGAAGGCTGAAACAGCAAAAGGAGAAGTAACCAAGAATCATCTCGGCAGTGATAAGAGAGAAGAAAATAATGAAACAGAGAAAGTGACTTATGATGTGATAAGTTGTCTAAAAGGTATACCGGCTCATGTTTAAAACCCCAAGTGTAGGGTCGCAATGTAGCAATAATCTCAGTGAGATCGATGTCGAATCCACATGGACTAATCTTGTGTGTATTCTTAAAGTAACTAGAATTGAAACTTAAAAAAGATATGAATCGAAATCTGAATTAATTGAGAGAGTAATTGTGATTAAAGTGATTAAAACTAATAAATTCAAAGGTGGTAACTAGGGTTTCCATGGATCCACTTATAGAGATCAGGGATATATATGCTTGATTCAAGGACACAACTGGAATTAGAGTCCCATCTTATCCAATTGGAAGATATCTTAGTAAAACCAAATCTAAACTTCCTTTGACCTAATTATTAATGGATGAGAAGTGTGAGAACTTGAAGTGATTCCATCACAAAACCATGCCCAAGAGACAGGCAAACAATTGGATTTACTAATCCCACAACCAATCATAAGAGAATTGAGAAGATCAAGCAGGATTCCAGCACCTAACCATGCCCATGGGATGATGGTGAACAACAACATTTTCTAATTTTACGATCTTAATACATGAAAGGAACATACTCAAAGCTATCACAAATCTATTATAATTTAAGTCACAACAAACCATTAAAAACTGGAAGTATTTATTAAATATAAAACTAGAATCAAAGATAGTTCAACTTAAACATGAATCAAAGTAAAAGAAACATCCCACCACGCTATAAGCTTCACCTCTTAGCCCTAGCGAAGAGGTTTATCCAACCATAGACATGATTAAACTAAAATCTCTTAAGAAAAGCATAAAAATAAATAAGGAAAAGGAAGAAAAACTCTTGGCGACGACTTCTCCACACTTTTGCTTCACTCCTCAAACCTTAAAATATGTCTAGGAACACCCTAAGGATTCCTATTTATAGTTTTGCAACTCCAAGTTTTGCACTGAGTTGGAAAAATCCAAAAACTGCCTCAAATTTACGCAGTATGTGCGCTGTCCGCGTAACCTTAGACGAGTAGGAAATCCTTCAACTGGTCGAGAGCACCTTTGACTGGTCAAGGGTTTCCTTCGATTGGTCAAGGATGCCAAATTTTTGAGGGTTTTGTTGCTAGAGTTCGAGTCAAGGAATCTTCAACTAGTCAAGGGACTAGTCGAAGGAGGTAGATTTTTAGGGTTCCTTTTCTTTACTTTAAGTCTTCAATGTTCTTCATTCCTCACTTGGTTTTCTTGGATCTTTGACATGTGAGTTCTTCATTCTTGGTCTCATAAGATCCATCCTTGGCTTTGGTAATTCATGAGCGTTAAATCCATACTTTTAGCATCCTTTTCAATCCATGCTCTTAATTTCACCTTGTAACACAAACATGATTAAAATAGGATATTAAGCATTATCATGTTCATAAAACCAAGTAATAAATGGGGTCTAATATGCAATATTTGACCTTCAACACAATCCCCAACCAGCATTTTGCTAGTCTTGAGCAAAGTACGCGAAAAATGAACTTTAATGCGTAATGTTTAAACCTTTTTAAGAAAACAATATTTTGTGTAATCAAGTATTAATGAGTAGACTCAAGATGAGAAAGTGAGATTTTGAAAACCTAGAGCCAAATCACATAAGCAATCAATTAAATAAGTTCTTTATCTATTAAGTTAGAGCAAAGTTCCCATATCAAGTTTTTCAACGTGCTCAATGAAAATCAACTTACTTCTCATAATAATACTATCTTTTCATAATGTTAGCCATGCTCATCATTTCAAGATTGGTTGAAAACTTAAGTATTGATTCTGAACTTATCCCATTTTCCTTCTTTTTTCAGTTTTTTATTTTATATCAACGGTCATTTGTATTCATTCAGTCTTTTCAATCTTTTCTCTTTACTTTCGTATTTTTCATTTTTTTTCAAACTTTTTCAGTCTTTTCACCATACATGACCTTTTTGTCGATCTCCTATTTTTTTAACTAGTCATTTTCTTCTTCTAAGGTGGATAAAATTCTCCAGACTCGATTCTTAATTTTTTCAATAATCATCATACTAACAATCAGAAGATCTAATACTATTCTATAGAAGAGAAATTGAATGTGTTTGTGATTTAACAAGATATTCAAACTTTCTTTTAATCACACTACCAAAAAACAGGGCAATGCCGACGGCTAAAAGCCGTCGGCAATGACCTTCCCCGACGGTTTTTAGCCGTCGCATGGTCCGTTGGTAAAGGGTGTGTCAGCAATGCTCGCCGACGGATAAAAACCATTGGCGTTTTCGGTAGCTAAAATCCGTCGACGTTGTCGGCGGCTAGAATCCGTCGGCGTTATCGACAGCTAGAATCCGTCGGTGTTATCGACAGCTAAAATCCGTCGATGATTCTCATTAATTTAAAAAAATAAAATTTTTGGATGATATATATGATTTTGATTTCTTCTTTTGTGTAGACTTTTCCTACTCAAATAAGTTAGTTCATTGCTTTGGAGAAATTGGCATATCTAGTTATGGATGTGTATTAATCAACACACACATCCAAAACTAAATATACCCATTTCTCCAAAGCTCTGAACGAACCAACCTATTGGAGAAGGCAAGTCTACACAATAATAGAAAAGGAAGAAATCAAAATCAAATATATCATCCAAATTCCAAATATTTGGATTGGATATATGCTTTAAAAAAAAGAAACCACATATCATTTAAGTCTTTATTTTTTTTGCTACCTCACCTGTGGGGGTTTTCTTGAAGTCTTTGGCTTTAAATCTAGAAATGCAGTCCACATTCAACTGATGGGCCCTAACATGGATGCCACAAAAAACTCACATACGCTTCAATTCTGATACAAAGAGTACAAGTGGGGGGCCCATAATTTTAGGGACGTGCAGTTGATCTGATGGACCCACCATGCATACTACAAGAACCTTCCAGGCACTTCAACTCTGATGATCTATGCAAGTGGGACAGATGGTTAAGTGATCTGGAGCATTGATATGATGACCACATGGACATCACAAAAACCTTAGGGACAATTAGGCTGTGATGTGTCACAATACATGCATTTTCATTTCTTAAATATTTCTACTAAACTTCGACAACCTCATGGACACTTTGATTCTGATAACCCACATATTTGTTTCTTTTCATATTTCTCATATTTCTATATTTCCACAAAATGTCTCCAGAATAATGCGTATATATTATAAAGCATCAAAAACTTATGGACACTTCATCCATTGAGATTTTTTATACCTGTGTCAATATGCATACTTTCTATTTTATCATTCCACTCATCGTGCAAATGACGTGTATGTTGTATCCATGTGGGATGTACCATGTTCTAAATTTGAGGGCAGTTTCCTCGCTGTGAGTACTAAATGAAATATTCACAATTCAATTTGCACGTGCATCGAAATGCAGGGTAAGCTAATAAATATAATGAGTATTGAAAGCTTGAGTAGGAATTAGTATCAACAAAAATTACCGTCATGTCCATTTGTGCTGACTGCTTCTGGAATTCTTGCATCACTTTGGCCTGCTTTGTTGGTGCCATTCGCTGAAAACACCAATGTATTTGGAAGGTCATAAGAGAATGTATAAGAAACATTCTACTACCCTAGGAGAAACAGTATTCTTCACTACTTAGAGAGGAAAAGGCAAGGTAAATGATCATGCAATAAACACAGATGACATGCATTGGTAAGCTTGGGAAGCTGTACACCTGAACTCTACATTTGATTTTTGGACATTGACAATAAAAGTTAAATCACATCTAATGGTCCGTTACATGTAAGCAAAAGTACATACTTTATTCATAGTTGCCATTGCTTTGCTTGCACCTTTCATTCCTTTACGATAAGTACTAACATACATGGCCTGAAAAGATAAAATAAAAATAAAATCAAATGCTGTTTATAGAAGTAGATAAATGAAAGCCAATTACAGAGAATTAACCATGCTGTGTTGTTGTTAGAAATTCAGACCTGTGTATGAGTTGCTACCCCTCTGATCTGTGCACGACTCCCTTGCAAGTTGGTGATTTGCTGCCTCAGACGGACGAGTTGACGGGCCAAGATTCTAGTGGCAGCCTGGTGGATGCAATATGATCACATAATGGCGTGAAAAGCTAAAAATGCAGGCCATACGTGTTCCCTTCAATAGCCAAAACCATACATCTCGTACTTCTGAGTTGGAAAGGCAAGAAATAGAAGCATGCTTTATGTGGTTCAGTTTCCACACCGCCCCAAATGCAAAAATTGCATCTAGTTTGATCAGAAGTCCCGCCAATCACTATTTCGACACTATCCAAATGATTAATAATCAACTTTTGCCGAAATACCATTTCTTTTACCATGAAGAAAATGGGTTTAAAATCATTTCGTATGGGTTCAGTTTTTCACACCACCCCAAATGCAAAAAATAGCAGTTGGGTGGGAAGTCCGGCCCTACCACTGTTTTGGTGTTTTACATCCAAATGATAAATAAGCCAACTCTTTCCTGTTCTGATGATGTTTCTTTTACTATATGGAAAAAGGTCTAAAATGACTATTGATTTAACAATTAATAATTAACAATTGCATAGCTTGCTGGTTGAGTGTGCACCTGTGACAGAGGTCCGCGACTCAATCGTATCAGAGCCTAGCCACTCTTAAGATTTGAATTTTACCAGTTTCAAATCGAGTCAGAGAGTCATAAACTTTTTTGTAACACTTCCATGTACGAATGATACACTTCACCCTGCATCATCAAACACTCATCTCCCAAAACAAATCTCAGAATATGGGTTGTTACTGCTCTTAAGAATAATTGTTAGGATCCTCCAATTTGGCAAATTTTTGGTGCATCTCCCATCTACAGGGAGTCCATCATATCAACAGATTGGACTAGAGAAAAATGGTGGCATGCTTTTAATAAAGTAACAAGTAGAGAAAAATGAATCTTACTTCTAGCATAAGATGTTTAACCTCGGCTTGCATTAAAATAATGTATGTGAAGTCTGATTTTGGCTCAATTAGTAAATAGGTTAGATTCAGGATGACATTGACATGGCCCAAACCTGGCCCATAACCACCCCTAAATGATTATCCAATCAATTTACTTTCATTCAACATAAATATAGTAATAAGCCTGCTGGAAAATAATTTACTTCAAATAGGAACTACAATATCTTCCTTCCAGAGTACCCCTAAAAAATGTGCTGGATAGTATTCCAATACTCTGTGTAGGTTAAAGACCAAGGCACAAGAACTATTCAGTTACTTTCAATGGCAAAACAAAGCAAAACATAACAAAGAAAATGCAATCAATAACAAGACATAGATTAAAAGTACAAGACCAATAACCATCTGGTTTTGTCAAAAAATATAAGACCACTTCATTCCCCCACTCTCTCCCTCGATTTTCCCACTCTCACCTCTCCGTCTCTCTCACTTGAAGCAAAAAAGAAGAAGAAGAAGAAAAAATCTACTGGATGTTTTTTCAATCCATCTTCCATTTTCTTCTTAACAAGAAAATCCATATTTACCAATTTTCCCATTTTTCTATTCTTCAAAAGAATGAGCTCGGACTCCGAAAGCGTCGGCTCCAACACTCGTACTTTCAGCCCAAACCCTAACTAAGGACTCCAAAATTACCGAGTACTCATAAACATTCTTTGCAAGCATTTTCTGCCTTTGTGCATGACGACCATACTGTTAAGATCAATCCTCTTATTTGCGCTCCCCTAGGTGTGGATTTTGATAAGGATTGCGTTCATATCTTACTTCATAGATCATATTTCGAGATAAAAGGTGTCAATTATATAAAAAATTATAATTCAAAAACAGACAATAAAGAGCACAAATTCTGATTATAAAGGTGATATTTAGAGTTAAGTTTACCTTCATTGTCATGTTGAAACCGTTCCTTGAATACAGGGACGTCCCTTATTGATCTAAAACATTTAAAGAGAATTACAATTAAAAGAAAGAAAGAAAGAAGAAAAGAAAAAAGCAAGCAGGTAATTAGACACTTAAATGCAACCAAAAAGAAAAATATAAACTTATCTGGTTAACTCCCCCTGAAGTGACGCCTACACCAACCTGCAACAACGAAAACTAGATCAGTCCCTAATGTGTACTTAGCAATCGAGGCTTCAAAAAAATGTAAGAGTACCTTTTGGGTGAGAACCAGCTAGTGCAACTTCAGCAGATGATCCTGCAACACTCAAAACCAGATCCTACAAATAAGAGTACCTCTAGCATCAACATCTTGCTATTTAAATGATTTTAAGATATCCAGAGTAAAACCATTTACCCTTAAAGTAACTTACAGCAGATGATACTCTGTTTGAGGTGTAATTTCTGTACACCTGCTGGTGGCGCATTCTCTGCAACAGCTACCATGGATGATGAAAATTCCCTACACTTCTCTCTCTCTCTCTCTCTCTCTCTCTCTCTCTCTCTCTCTCCCACAAGTGCAAATTACACTTAAAGAAGTGAAAATTATTACAAATCTTTCAATTCCTCAAATGGATGCTGAAAATTGAAATGCCAACCAAATATATCAATGTATAAATGTGGGTGTTAAATCCATTCCATTCAATATATGTGGGTGTAATCTGAAGTGAGTGTTAAATTCATTCGATTCCATAATATGCATGCATCTGTCTATGTTACGATATAGTTTAAAAACAAAAGTTAATTGTGTTAGTTATTGTAATGTCTAATATTCATAAACATCATGGATAGATGGTTAGAAATAGCTTGGGCCATACGACAAATCCTCCTACACCGACCTCTCCAAGCGTATCATGATAACCATCTTCCTTCCATAGCTCTGATTGCGGAGCTATAATCTCCATCAGGACAACACTAAAATTTCCATCGCCCATTTCTGCTCCATGGACACGGGTTTTTGGATCCACTGCATGCACCTCACCACGAGCAATTACCCATTTCTTCCAATCACAGAGATCGCATCTCTTGCCAAGATTTACCAAATCAGGCTACATGTACACATATAACATGTCGTTAGTATTTTTAAATGGAAGTGCATATAATCATAAGCTTAAATTAGTATTAGAGAAATGCATACATACCGACGATGCATGACTAGATTTAAATGGAGGAATTGTCGGTGGAGCCACATCCCCTTGTTCCCCTTGCTTATCTACAAAGCATTGAAACTTCTGGTGGAGATCTCCTAGGCTTTTCTGCATTTCATCTAATTTATCTACCAAATTATCTCATTCCCGCGACACCACACCGAGCTTATGTACAATAGGCATTGTCTTCTTCAATGTAATCTTGCCTACATTCCCACCTATCCCCCGCATGCGCCCTCTACTATCACTCCCAATTGACTGTAAACAGAATTGCAATTAGATTTATCAGAGAATGCATAAGTCTAAATAAACTCAAGTATTTGAAGGACATGAATATATACCTGTGTAAGGGCATCATTTACACTGGTCATCCGAGATGCGGGATTACTACTTTGAATCGATTTTATTTTTTCCTATGACAACATCCAAAAGAAAAATTATAGTGCGGGAAAGAAGCATTTAAAATTCACATGGATAATGAAAGGATGTACGAGGGTTGCACTTACAAAGGTTTCTGGAAACTGCACTTTGTTATCCTTTGTTGTATGGGCTCGGATGTACACCTCAGCCCTACCAACCTCGGCATCAGTAGTAAGATTCCTCTCAATTGCCTTTTCCCCATAACATCCATGCCAAAACACATAAATAATGGAATTAAATGACTAATAAATTGAAATAATCATCATAAATAAAGTAGAACTTTGTTAATTTAGGACATGTACCATCTCATGACGTGTGGCAGCCATGCTACGCCGACCAAGTGTAGAAGGGCCAACTTGTTTGGCCCGATTGGATGCATTTCTTACACTTGATTCCTTGAATTTATCAGTATTGCAATAATCCATGAAGATCATCCAATCCTCAATAGAGACACCAATAGGGGCAGGATAAGATTTCACAACTACAGGATCCTTGTCCTTAATATACTTTGCATGCAAAGTGTTCTTGAAATTTCTCCAAGCAGCCTTACATCGATCGCGAACTGTGAGACCCGACCCGAATTCGCATGTGTGCATGTGTGTGTGTGAGTATGCATTCCGTCCATCTTGATCCCGCGGTCCTACCGGTCGAATCCCGGCGACCCGTGACCCTTGGATAGTGTTTGCGGTCATCCGTGAGCCCATTCATGAAGACCCGACTCAGATCGAGTTGAGACCTATACCATTGTGACCGCATCGTCGTTGCGATTCCAACGACGCGTCTTGTGCATTCATCCGACTTATAGATCAAAAGTTGTGAGCATTTCATCATGTGGCCCACTTTTTGTACAAAAGCATATGGACCACTCTCAGGCACAAGTTCCCATGCACACCACCCACACACACTATAATTCTCATGGAATAAACACTACCCATCCTAAACACTACCCACACCTAACCTACCCTAGCAAGCATTGTTCGTATCACCATAGGTTATGATTTCTTTCTCTAACCAAGGAGGGAGAGTAATGATGACTCCCCTACAACCTTCCCTTCCTCTCTCTCCTCCTTCATTCTCTCATTTTCCTCTTCCATGGAAGAATTTCCAGCCCTCCCTCTCCCAATTTCCAGCAACTTTCCCTTCCTTTCTTCCTCCATCTAGCCATCACAAACTCATCTTGACCATTGAACCTTTAAGCTTGGAGCTTGGAGTACCTAGTGTTGGTGGTAGCTTGAAGATTCAAGGTGGGTGATTATAATTGTTGATCTTATTTTCTAACCTTTGATCTTTTTCTTTCTAGATGGATCATATGGGACCCACCAATCCATGGTGGGGATCCCATTTGATCCCATGGATGTGGCCCTTTGGCCCATCCTACATGCATGTCATGATCCATGATGAGGCCATTCTCCATGGACCCCATCATGATGTATTTTATAATCCACTCCATCTTAAGGTCATCTAGACCCTAAGGATCATGTTGGGATGGCATCCCAACCATCCATAACAATTATATATCATGCATGTAGTGATTTTATGTTGCATGTAAAATCAATGTAGTTGTATGGGTATGATTCACTCTTGGGAGGGCCCACTAGTGGCGGGGCCCTACCCCCATGGCCGGATTACTCTCTTTCCTTCTTTTCTTTCTCTGATGTATGGATGATAGTGTGTGTGTGGCCCATTTATAGTGGGCCTTGGATGTCCCAAAATAAATAAAAATAAAAATCCAGCAAGGTGGGATGCTCTTATCACCTAACTCCATGATCATCGGACACCTTAATCAAATGCATGCAAGTGTCCTAGTTCTAGTATGTGATGTGGACTTATGTGGGGCCCACTGAGGAAGGCTACACACCCTTTTTATGGCTGGGATTATTGAGATATAAGCTGATGTGTCCAGCCATGTATTGCTGTCCAAAAACTTGGACTGTTGCATGGATTGTCATGTTCAATCTTTGGCATGGATTTTTGGATCATGATTGTCATTATTTTCTTTACAAGTATGGAGTATAATGAGAAGGTGTGGACCCCACCATGAGGTGTGATGGGTCATACCTCAGATGGTCCATGATATGGTACCCAAAAAGGAGGCCCATAGGGGTGGGCGGTCCACCTTGTTGGGCTGTCCAACCCACATGTATGGAGGGAAAACATACACTTCAGCTTGGTTTCTCTAAAGGATGGGCCACTTTTATGGACCCCACCTTACTTTATTTTATGAAGAAAATACTAAACCTCCATTTTTCCCCTCTTGGATGAAGGTTGGGCCCACCTTATTGGGTAAACAATGCATGGACAGCAACATCCCTTCCTGGACAGATTGAAATTCCTAATTTAATTAAAATATTTATGAGTATCCAAAATCATAAAATTTTACAGAGAGGTGGTTCACTTATAGTAGGACCCACCTACAAAATTTTGGGGCCAATGGACACCTGTACACACCATGGTGGTGGCTGGACTGGCCCATTACAATACGGTGTCCAGATCAGTCCGATTTTTAGGACAGATTGATTTCTTTAAATAAATTAAAATATTTATATATGTCTAAAAATTATAAAATTTTGTGGAGATATGTTCCACCCATTCTAGGACCCACTTACCAAATTTCAGGGCCAATGGACCTCTGTGTACACCGTGGCAAGGGCCGGACTAGCCCACCACGTTGGGACGTCCAGGTCAGTCCGATTTTCTGGACAGTCTATTTTATTTAAATAAATTAAAATATTTATAAGTGTCCAAAAATCTTGAAATTTTGTGGGGTGTAGGTCACCTATGGAAGTATCACTTTGTAAAATTTCAGATCCAAAATACATTTGAGTTGCCCGTGGTATGGCTGGAAGTGGTCTGCTAGGCAGGGACGCCCAGGCTGGGGCATCTAGCCTGCTTCGTGGGCCCACCTCGATGTGTTGAATGTCCCACCACCCATCCATGTAGGGTCCTTAGGGGATTGATCATACTTGCCCCCTTTTTATTCAATTAGAACACATTAGGTGGATTTTTGGGCCATATACCCCAGGCCCATAGGACTGCCTACACATGGGACATCCCTACCTTAGGCTACTGCTGGGCTTGCATTCTAACAGTCTGGCCCATTTCATATATGTATTGTATATCCTCTCTCATCTGGTGGGGCCCACAGTGATGTGTGTGAGTCATCCAGAATTAATTATACTAAGAAATACTTCTAATGCTGAACTCCAACCAACCCAGAAATTTGGGTGGGCTGGAATTTGGCATTGAGCCCAATAATTGTTGCCTATAGATGTTCTTTGGGGCAATATGGCCCACTAGATTTGAGGAGGATTTATGTCAGTATCTTATCATCTTAATTTTTATTTTTTGGGCTTAATTAGTGTATGATTAAAGGCCCATCCCAAATAGGATTCTTCTTGGGCTAGTCTCTTAGTTAAGTAAGGGCCTTATAGCCTTGGTTGGGCTGGAACTTTTGATAGGCTCATTGAACCCTTGGGTCCTATATTTACCATGTCATTGTAATGGGCCTTATGGGCTAAATACTCAAGTAGTTGGGCCCTTGTTTGCCCACTATAATAAATCCATACTTGGGCCGAGATGTGAGGCCCAACTTACATGTGTTAAAAATTTAAGAATTTTCCATATGTTGGGATAATGGGCTGCCCATTAGGCCTACCACAATGAATGAACCTATGACCCTTATGGTTGGGCCCTAACCTTGCTTAAGGGCCCACCAGGTTGCCTTTATTTTTGGGCTTAGTGTATGGCCCACTAGGCCATGGGTTGATTGTGCCTTGGACCTTTCTTTGCTTATATAGTAGGCTACCTTTTGGGACCCAGTTGAGGTTGGATGTCCTCCTTGGTGGCCCTAAGGTAGGCCCATAGAGGCCCTTATAGGTGGTTAAAGGCCCACCTTGGGCCTGGCTAGGACCGTTCCTCCTTAGCATTTTGACTCTCTTAGTTTGTGGGTCATCCCAAAGTACTGGGCTCCCACTAGAGGACTTCTCTTCTTCTTAGAATACCTATCGATGTGCCTAGATCT
The DNA here is from genome assembly GCF_029962835.1 of Magnolia sinica. Lineage (NCBI taxonomy): Eukaryota > Viridiplantae > Streptophyta > Magnoliopsida > Magnoliales > Magnoliaceae > Magnolia > Magnolia sinica. Next base: position 63,870,357 of record NC_080579.1, read on the forward strand.
TGACCCTCCTTGGGACAGACGATTTCATATTCCTCAGGTAGCACACTTACATCGTTGCAACCCATATGCATCATCTGTATGAATTGATTGCATTGTATAGTGGTCATTCAGGGATGGAGTTTCTTCCCTTTTGCACATTGAGTGCCTGAAACTTGTGCATGATTTGTGTGTGCGACTCATGCATTGGCATCGCATTTCATGAGGATACCGCCCTTGCTTCATCAGGGCCTTGCCTCCACAGGGACATTTGTGGATGGCCGCATATGTGGACACCGGAAATATTACTTGAGCATACTGGGTGCGTAGGATGCCCATGGGTGAGATTCCCAAAACTTCCATGGTACCAAGGATCTGCTCCAACGCCGTGACCGGGTGGAATACATGAGCGCACGAGGGCCTTATACCGTTAGGCCGCGACTCCCACTGTCGTGTAGTCGGTTGGATAGGGGTGTGGCCTTACCTGCCTGGTGTGAGGAGGCATTGCTAGGCTGAGTCTGACCAGCTCGTAAATGGGTCCGCTACCTTCAGGCCTTGTTGGTGATTAGTTGTCCACAGGCGGGTAGTGAGGTCTCTTACGCTCGTTTGACTGTGCGGGATCTGCAGAGCGGCAGTCATTCAGCAGTGTAATGGACCCCGGTGATTTCCCTATGATTGAAAATGTACTTGACTTATGGTTATGAGCATTGACATCACTTACATCGCATTAGCATTGGCTGTACAAGCCCCCCTTTCATACATTGCCTTGGTATGGCACCCATTACTTATTGCATCGCATTCATGGTAAGCCTTGGTAAGACTAGTGATATGTTCATTGATTATGCTTCTCTCCTTATACCTCCTACTATTCTTCTGTGCACCATTGTCACACACTTACACCACCCTCTAAGCTTCTATAAGCTTATGCACGATTGATACGTGCAGGAGACTCTAGGTAGGCGCCGTAGCAGCAGAGCGTGGAGTAGAGTTGAGCAGTGAGGACTCCAGTGTTGCTGATTTCTCTCTCTTTTCCTTTTATTCTCATGTATGTCCTTTTGGACCTTTTGGATGATTGTAAAAGTTTAAATTTTTAGTGGATTTTGTGATGTGTGCCTTTGTTATTCTCAGATGTACTTGCTGTGATCTTGGGTATGCTCGCATTGGAAATGATTATACTGTTATGAAAATTCTCCTTGTAGGATCCCAGGATCGGAACCTGCCTCAGGAGCCGAGAATGGGGTACTACGGAGGCTGTTGCGGCCAGAACCGGCCATCGAGTTCCTTGTGAGTCTGGTTACCGAGTCTGGGATGTGACAGGAGTTGGTATTAGAGCATAGCAGGTAATTCTGGAATGACTAATGGTGACATCGCAGGTCTGCTAAGAACTTGGGACAAGTAGTGTCCCGAGATCCTTCCTTTCGCTCCGTATTGAGCCTGTAATTGTCTTGATTCCTTGAGTCATCATTATTTTGTAGACGATGCCACATGGACGTGGCTCCCGTGGTCGTGGTGCCAGTGGATGAGGCGCTCGAGTTACCCCTTCTACTCGAGCACATCCTGCTCCCGTTGTTGAGGATCTGATTCCTGAGGTCCCGATCCGGCCTGTTCCTCTAGTTGAGCCCGAGCGCCCATACCTCCAGTTGCTCCGGTTCCCCCACCTATTCCCCCTCCTCAGCCTGCAGTTCTGGCTTCGGAGACTCCTGTTCCGCCGATCGCACCCGTGCCTCCGCCTGAGGCGAGTGCCACCCCTGCCTTTCCAACAGTACCTATAGGAGCCGAGCATTTTTAGCAGTTGATGCACCTTGTTGCCACCGCATTGCAGACCTTTCAGCCAGCTACCGCTGAGGTTTCTGGGCAGTCTGATTTACCATGAGCTAGTGTGATAGCTCAAGAGTTCCGGCAGCATGATCCCCCGAGGTTTAGTGGTGACCCTGACCCTTCTGCTGCCGAGGCTTGGCGCACTGAGGTTGCGAGGATTTTTGACACTATTCAGTGTCCTGCGGGTCAGAGAGTATCCCTTGCGACATATCTTCTTCAGGGTGAGGCCCGTCACTGGTGGTCATCCGTATCTAGGATGGTCGGGCCTTAGTTTTCTTGGACATGGGAGGAGTTCGTGGTCCGTTTCGACCAGAAGTTCTTCCCTGAGCAGGTTCAGATCCAGCGGGCGATCGAGTTTGAGACTCTAGTACAGGGTGATATGACCGTATCTCAGTATGAGGCCCGTTTCTTAGCCTTATCTAGATTTGCTCCTCATCTCACCAGCGATGAGAAGATGAGGGCTCGTCGTTTTGTGACCGGTTTACGTCCTACCCTTCGCAGTCGTGTGGTAGGGCATTGTTTAGAGACGTTTGACCAGGTCGTTCATCGGGCACTGGTTTATGAGGAGGACTGGGCTATGACCCAGAGGTCGAGAGAGCAGAGTTCTGGTGGAGACCGGAAGAGGAGGGCACCAGCCAGCAGCTCCAGGCAGCTCCGTCAGCAGAGGAGGAGGGGCAGATCAGGATTTCGGCAGCCTGCGGTTCAGTTAGTAGCTTCTTCATCATCATCAGCACCGCCAGCCGCTTTATCTTCCGGCCCCTTTTCTGGTGTATGCTTCGGCTGTGGACAGGTCGGGCATCGGAGGCGTGAGTGTCCTCTCCCCATTCAGCAGCAGAGGCCACCGCAGTTGCCTCCTCCTCGTCCTTCTCAGCAGCAGCAGAGAGCTCAGCTTCCACCCGCCGCTCCTAGGGCTCCTCCTCAGCAGCAGAGGCAGCCAGGCAGACCTCCTCAGCAGCGACAGCAGCAACAAAGACAGCAGCAGCCGCAGCACCAGCAGAGGGGATATCCGCATGTCCGGTCCCTGGGTCCCGTATGTATCGCAGCCCAGCAGGCACAGACTCAGGACCCTCAGTCTTCCGGGTTGCTTCCCCTACCAGCTCAGGGCCGCTTCTATTCTGCACAGCAGGCGTCAGGCCAGGACCCGCAGTCATCGACCGGTGGAGTAGTCGAGGGTATTCTTCTTGTTTCTTCTTGCATTGCTCATGTTTTATTTGATTCTGGTGCCTCCCATTCTTTTATGGATGAGCAGTTTTGTCGATTGACCGGTATTCCATCGGAGTCCATGTCTGAAGCTTTGACCGTTTCGACTCCCATGGGGAAGTCTATTATGTTGACCCGTAGTTGTCCTTCTTGCCCGGTGTTAGTAGGCGAGATATTCCTTCCTGCCGATCTGTTCGTGATGCCGATGTCAGGTTTTGATGTGATTCTGGGTATGGACTGGCTTGCAGAGTATGGTGCCGTCTTAGACTGTGCCGCGAGGAAGGTTACGTTTCACATTCCAGGCTTGCCAATGTTCCAGTTCGTCGCCGAGCCCAGAGAAGAGCCATTATCTAGTTTCTTAGCCTCGGTCATTGAGGATTCTGTGGCAGAGAGTATTGAGCAGTTGCCAGTTGTTTGTGAGTACCCGGATGTGTTTCAGGAGATACCGGGGTTACCGCCGCGTCGGCAGGTGGAGTTCCAGATTGATTTGGTACCCGGTACTGCGCCCATCTCGAAGGCCCCCTACCGGATGGCACCATTGGAGTTGAGGGAACTGCAGGAGCAGTTGGATGAGCTCCGGGAGTTAGGTTTCATTCGTCCTAGTAGTTCACCTTGGGGAGCCCCGGTATTGTTTGTGAAGAAGAAGGATGGTTCGTTGCGACTCTGTGTAGATTATCGTGAGCTCAATAGAGTCACCATTAAGAACCGATACCCGCTTCCCCGTATTGATGACTTGTTCGATCAGTTGCAGGGTGCACAGTATTTTTCTAAGATAGACTTGCGTTCTGGTTACCATCAGATTCGGGTCCGAGAGGAGGACATTCCGAAGACGGCTTTCCAGACACGCTATGGTCACTTCGAGTTCCTGGTCATGTTGTTTGGATTGACCAACGCACCCGCCGTGTTTATGCAGCTGATGAATGAGGTTTTTCAGCCGTTCCTGGATCAGTTTGTGGTGGTATTCATTGATGATATTCTTGTATATTCGAGGACCTGAGAGGACCATGCTGAGCACCTGCGGATTGTGCTTGAGACCCTCCGTGCCCACCAGCTGTATGCGAAGCTGGAGAAGTGTGAGTTTTGGCAGGAGGAGATGAAGTTCCTCGGTCACGTGGTGACGAGGGAGGGTGTCGCTGTGGACCCCTCGAAGGTTGATGCAGTGCGTCGGTGGGGCCAGCCCAAGAACGCGTCCGAGATTCGCAGCTTCCTTGGTCTAGCGGGATATTACCGACGGTTTATCGAGAGTTTTTCCCGTATTGCAGCACCGCTAACCCGGTTGACGCGGAAGGGCGTCGAGTTCATCTGGAGTGACGCTTGCGAGAAGGCATTTACAGAATTGAAGGATCGCCTCACGTCCGCTCCTGTTCTCACTATTCCTGATGGGAGTGAGGGTTTTGTTGTTTTTACTGATGCCTCCAGAGTTGGCTTGGGTGCTGTACTGATGCAGCATGGGAAGCCAGTGGCGTATGCCTCGCGCCAGCTCAAGGTCCATGAGCTGAACTACCCCACTCATGATTTGGAGCTCGCAGCAGTCGTCTTCGCACTGAAGGTGTGGAGGCATTATCTATATGGGGCTAGGTTCGAGCTCTTCTCGGATCATAAGAGCTTGAAGTATCTATTTTCTCAGTCCGAGTTGAACCTGCGACAGAGGCGATGGATGGAGTTGCTGAAAGATTATGATTTTGACCTTCAGTACCACCCGGGTAAGGCAAATGTGGTGGCGGATGCGCTCAGCCGTCAGCCACGAGGCCTGGTGGCACAGATGATGGTGCGTGAGTGGCAGATGCTCGAGGATGTATCAGAGTTTGACTTTGAGTTCGGTCTGCAGTCTTCCATTGTTCAGCTTTCGAGCTTGTCGATTCAACCCTCTTTGGTGGCTAGGGTGATCGAGGCTCAGTAGACGGACGAGTCACTTTAGGAGTACCGAGTAGAGGCCGCATCCATGGAGCAGTCAGACTGGCAGATTGGTTCTGATGGTGGATTACGCTTTAGAGGCCGGTTGTGTGTCCCAGATGTGCCAGAGTTGCGTCATGATTTGATGACCGAGGCACACCGATCGAGACTTACTATCCACCCGGGCTCCACGAAGATGTATCGTGATATGAGGAGGCAGTACTTCTGGCAGGGGATGAAACGCCAGATTGCGAGTTTTGTGGCCGAGTGTGACACATGCCAACGTGTCAAGGCCGATCATCAGAGACCCCCTGGTCCCTTGCAGCCGTTGAGCGTTCCAGAGTGGAAGTGGGAGCATGTATCGATGGACTTCATCGCAGGTTTACCGAGGACTCAGCGCGGTCACGATACCATCTGGGTTATCGTCGATCGTCTGACGAAGTCGGCTCATTTCATTCCAGTACGTGCTTCCTGGTCTATGGACCGGTTAGCGAGGATATTCATTGAGGAGATAGTGAGACTGCACGGCATCCCAGTTTCGATCGTTTCAGACCGAGACTCCAGATTTACGTCTCAATTTTGGAGGAGTTTCCAGTAGTGATGGGGGCCACCTTGCATCTCAGCACCGTTTATCATCCGCAGACGGATGGGCAGACCAAAAGGCTCAACCAAATCCTTGAGGATATGCTCGGGGCTTGTGTGATCGACTTTGTGGGCAGTTGAGATGAGCATATGGCCGGTGCTGGCCGCAACAACCTCCGTAGTATCAGGCGACTATCGGCATGGCTCCTTTTGAAGCACTTTATGGCAGACCGTGCAGATCTCCTAGTTGTTGGACCGAGGTTGGAGAGCGTCGTCTCTTAGGTCCCGAGCTTGTGCTGCAGACGTCAGAGGTTATTGATGTTATCAGGCAGAGGATGCGCACAGCTCAGAACCGGTAGAAGAGTTTTGCTGATCGTCGGCGTCGACCCCTCGAGTTCGCAGTCAGGGACATGGTGTATCTCAAGGTCTCGCCTATGAAGGGCGTGGTTCGCTTTGGTGTGAAGGGCAAGCTTGCCCCAAGATTCATCGGACCTTTTGAGATTACCGAGCGCGTGGGCGCTGTGGCCTATAGGCTTGCCTTACCTCCTGAGTTGTCTGCAATCCACGACGTGTTTCATGTTTCTATGTTGCGGAGATGTGGGTCGGACACTATTCCTGTGATTGATTGGCAACCACTTGAGGTCTGTGAGGATGCTTCTTATATTGAGCAGCCGATTCGTATCCTTGATCGGAAGGAGCAGGTCTTCAGGACCAAGGTCATTCCCTTAGTGAAGGTGCAATGGGGTCATCATTCTGAGGCCGAGGCGTCTTGGGAACGTGAGGCCGAGATTAGAGAGCGTTATCCCCATTTGTTTGATGATTGATTGATATATGATTGTTTGTATTGCCTTCCTTATATGATGATTGCTATATGATGGTGGTGTTTTGTCTTTTATTTTGTCTAAGATTGTTTAATTTCGAGGACGAAATTTCTTTGTTGGTGGGGAGGGTTGTGAGACCCGACCCGAGTTCGCATGTGTGCATGTGTGTGTGTGAGTATGCATTCCGTCCATCTTGATCCCGCGGTCCTACCGGTCGAATCCCGGCGACCCGTGACCCTTGGATAGTGTTTGCGGTCATCCGTGAGCCCATTCATGAAGACCCGACTCAGATCGAGTTGAGACCTATACCATTGTGACCGCATCGTCGTTGCGATTCCAACGACGCGTCTTGTGCATTCATCCGACTTATAGATCAAAAGTTGTGAGCATTTCATCATGTGGCCCACTTTTTGTACAAAAGCATATGGACCACTCTCAGGCACAAGTTCCCATGCACACCACCCACACACACTATAATTCTCATGGAATAAACACTACCCATCCTAAACACTACCCACACCTAACCTACCCTAGCAAGCATTGTTTGTATCACCATAGGTTATGATTTCTTTCTCTAACCAAGGAGGGAGAGTAATGATGACTCCCCTACAACCTTCCCTTCCTCTCTCTCCTCCTTCATTCTCTCATTTTCCTCTTCCATGGAAGAATTTCCAGCCCTCCCTCTCCCAATTTCCAGCAACTTTCCCTTCCTTTCTTCCTCCATCTAGCCATCACAAACTCATCTTGACCATTGAACCTTTAAGCTTGGAGCTTGGAGTACCTAGTGTTGGTGGTAGCTTGAAGATTCAAGGTGGGTGATTATAATTGTTGATCTTATTTTCTAACCTTTGATCTTTTTCTTTCTAGATGGATCATATGGGACCCACCAATCCATGGTGGGGATCCCATTTGATCCCATGGATGTGGCCCTTTGGCCCATCCTACATGCATGTCATGATCCATGATGAGGCCATTCTCCATGGACCCCATCATGATGTATTTTATAATCCACTCCATCTTAAGGTCATCTAGACCCTAAGGATCATGTTGGGATGGCATCCCAACCATCCATAACAATTATATATCATGCATGTAGTGATTTTATGTTGCATGTAAAATCAATGTAGTTGTATGGGTATGATTCACTCTTGGGAGGGCCCACTAGTGGCGGGGCCCTACCCCCATGGCCGGATTACTCTCTTTCCTTCTTTTCTTTCTCTGATGTATGGATGATAGTGTGTGTGTGGCCCATTTATAGTGGGCCTTGGATGTCCCAAAATAAATAAAAATAAAAATCCAGCAAGGTGGGATGCTCTTATCACCTAACTCCATGATCATCGGACACCTTAATCAAATGCATGCAAGTGTCCTAGTTCTAGTATGTGATGTGGACTTATGTGGGGCCCACTGAGGAAGGCTACACACCCTTTTTATGGCTGGGATTATTGAGATATAAGCTGATGTGTCCAGCCATGTATTGCTGTCCAAAAACTTGGACTGTTGCATGGATTGTCATGTTCAATCTTTGGCATGGATTTTTGGATCATGATTGTCATTATTTTCTTTACAAGTATGGAGTATAATGAGAAGGTGTGGACCCCACCATGAGGTGTGATGGGTCATACCTCAGATGGTCCATGATATGGTACCCAAAAAGGAGGCCCATAGGGGTGGGCGGTCCACCTTGTTGGGCTGTCCAACCCACATGTATGGAGGGAAAACATACACTTCAGCTTGGTTTCTCTGAAGGATGGGCCACTTTTATGGACCCCACCTTACTTTATTTTATGAAGAAAATACTAAACCTCCATTTTTCCCCTCTTGGATGAAGGTTGGGCCCACCTTATTGGGTAAACAATGCATGGACAGCAACATCCCTTCCTGGACAGATTGAAATTCCTAATTTAATTAAAATATTTATGAGTATCCAAAAATCATAAAATTTTACAGAGAGGTGGTTCACTTATAGTAGGACCCACCTACAAAATTTTGGGGCCAATGGACACCTGTACACACCATGGTGGTGGCTGGACTGGCCCATTACAATACGGTGTCCAGATCAGTCCGATTTTTAGGACAGATTGACTTCTTTAAATAAATTAAAATATTTATATATGTCTAAAAATTATAAAATTTTGTGGAGATATGTTCCACCCATTCTAGGACCCACTTACCAAATTTCAGGGCCAATGGACCTCTGTGTACACCGTGGCAAGGGCCGGACTAGCCCACCACGTTGGGACGTCCAGGTCAGTCCGATTTTCTGGACAGTCTATTTTATTTAAATAAATTAAAATATTTATAAGTGTCCAAAAATCTTGAAATTTTGTGGGGGTGTAGGTCACCTATGGAAGTATCACTTTGTAAAATTTCAGATCCAAAATACATTTGAGTTGCCCGTGGTATGGCTGGAAGTGGTCTGCTAGGCAGGGACGCCCAGGCTGGGGCATCTAGCCTGCTTCGTGGGCCCACCTCGATGTGTTGAATGTCCCACCACCCATCCATGTAGGGTCCTTAGGGGATTGATCATACTTGCCCCCTTTTTATTCAATTAGAACACATTAGGTGGATTTTTGGGCCATATACCCCAGGCCCATAGGATTGCCTACACATGGGACATCCCTGCCTTAGGCTACTGCTGGGCTTGCATTCTAACGATCTGGCCCATTTCATATATGTATTGTATATCCTCTCTCATCTGGTGGGGCCCACAGTGATGTGTGTGAGTCATCCAGAATTAATTATACTAAGAAATACTTCTAATGCTGAACTCCAACCAACCCAGAAATTTGGGTGGGCTGGAATTTGGCATTGAGCCCAATAATTGTTGCCTATAGATGTTCTTTGGGGCAATATGGCCCACTAGATTTGAGGAGGATTTATGTCAGTATCTTATCATCTTAATTTTTATTTTTTGGGCTTAATTAGTGTATGATTAAAGGCCCATCCCAAATAGGATTCTTCTTGGGCTAGTCTCTTAGTTAAGTAAGGGCCTTATAGCCTTGGTTGGTGGAACTTTTGATAGGCTCATTGAACCCTTGGGTCCTATATTTACCATGTCATTGTAATGGGCCTTATGGGCTAAATACTCAAGTAGTTGGGCCCTTGTTTGCCCACTATAATAAATCCATACTTGGGCCGAGATGTGAGGCCCAACTTACATGTGTTAAAAATTTAAGAATTTTCCATATGTTGGGATAATGGGCTGCCCATTAGGCCTACCACAATGAATGAACCTATGACCCTTATGGTTGGGCCCTAACCTTGCTTAAGGGCCCACCAGGTTGCCTTTATTTTTGGGCTTAGTGTATGGCCCACTAGGCCATGGGTTGATTGTGCCTTGGACCTTTCTTTGCTTATATAGTAGGCTACCTTTTGGGACCCAGTTGAGGTTGGATGTCCTCCTTGGTGGCCCTAAGGTAGGCCCATAGAGGCCCTTATAGGTGGTTAAAGGCCCACCTTGGGCCTGGCTAGGACCGTTCCTCCTTAGCATTTTGACTCTCTTAGTTTGTGGGTCATCCCAAAGTACTGGGCTCCCACTAGAGGACTTCTCTTCTTCTTAGAATACCTGTCGATGTGCCTAGGTCTTGACCCTCCTTGGGACAGACGATTTCATATTCCTCAGGTAGCACACTTACATCGTTGCAACCCATATGCATCATCTGTATGAATTGATTGCATTGTATAGTGGTCATTCAGGGATGGAGTTTCTTCCCTTTTTGCACATTGAGTGCCTGAAACTTGTGCATGATTTGTGTGTGCGACTCATGCATTGGCATCGCATTTCATGAGGATACCGCCCTTGCTTCATCAGGGCCTTGCCTTCACAGGGACATTTGTGGATGGCCGCATATGTGGACACCGGAAATATTACTTGAGCATACTGGGTGCGTAGGATGCCCATGGGTGAGATTCCCAAAACTTCCATGGTACCAAGGATCTGCTCCAACGCCGTGACCGGGTGGAATACATGAGCGCACGAGGGCCTTATACCGTTAGGCCGCGACTCCCACTGTCGTGTAGTCGGTTGGATAGGGGTGTGGCCTTACCTGCCTGGTGTGAGGAGGCATTGCTAGGCTGAGTCTGACCAGCTCGTAAATGGGTCCGCTACCTTCAGGCCTTGTTGGTGATTAGTTGTCCACAGGCAGGTAGTGAGGTCTCTTACGCTCGTTTGACTGTGCGGGATCTGCAGAGCGGCAGTCATTCAGCAGTGTAATGGACCCCGGTGATTTTCCTATGATTGAAAATGTACTTGACTTATGGTTATGAGCATTGACATCACTTACATCGCATTAGCATTGGCTGTACAAGCCCCCCTTTCATACATTGCCTTGGTATGACACTCATTACTTATTGCATCGCATTCATGGTAAGCCTTGGTAAGACTAGTGATATGTTCATTGATTATGCTTCTCTCCTTATACCTCCTACTATTCTTTTGTGCACCATTGTCACACACTTACACCACCCTCTAAGCTTCTATAAGCTTATGCACGATTGATACGTGCAGGAGACTCTAGGTAGGCGCCGTAGCAGCAGAGCATGGAGTAGAGTTGAGCAGTGAGGACTCCAGTGTTGCTGATTTCTCTCTCTTTTCCTTTTATTCTCATGTATGTCCTTTTGGACCTTTTGGATGATTGTAAAAGTTTAAATTTTTAGTGGATTTTGTGATGTGTGCCTTTGTTATTCTCAGATGTACTTGCTGTGATCTTGAGTATGCTCGCATTGGAAGTGATTATATTGTTATGAAAATCCTCCTTGTAGGATCCCAGGATCGGAACCTACCTCAGGAGCCGAGAATGGGGTACTACGGAGGCTGTTGCGGCCAGAACCGGCCATCGGGTTCCTTGTGAGTCCGGATACCGAGTCTGGGGCGTGACACGAACGTATGGTGACCACGCTTCTTGGTTATCCTGAAATTCATAAGTACATGCCAGGATATCACTGACCCTCTGAATGTATTGTGGAGGCACCAACAGAAAGTCTGTGTAGGTGATCGGAATGTGTGCATGGGTGAAAACACCAATGCTTGAATTGAATGCGATCTGATTTGCATCCCCTATATTCGGTTGCCCAAATTCATTAATTCCAATGACCCTTTTCACTGAAGTTCTCTCATGTAATTCTGAACCTCGCGTAGGACCTCTCTTCTTAGAAGATGAAGATGACGACCTGCCTGCATAAAAAGAAAAATAGCTACACATGTTTCATCATCGCCAATATAAAAGATATTTTAAATCTAGACAATTAAGGAAAGATATCTTATTACCTCTAGCATCTTCAGGGTCTGCATCTGCAGGGGCTGCATCCCCTAGCGGCTTTGCGCCGAATGACTCTGCCTCTGAGCGAAAGATCATTTTAAAAGAAATGTTAAATCTAAACAGCTAACGAGAGCTATGTTATTACCCCTGGCATAAAAAGAAAAATAGCTACACGTGTTTCATCATCACCAATATAAAAGATATTTTAAATCTAGACAATTAAGGAAAGCTATCTTATTACCTCTAACATCTTCAGGGTCTACATCTGCAGGGGCTGCATCCCCTAGCGGCTCTGCGCCGAATGACTCTGCCTCTGAGTGAAAGATCATTTTAAAAGAAATGTTAAATCTAAACAACTAACGAGAGCTATGTTATTACCCCTAGCATAAAAAGAAAAATAGCTACACATGTTTCATCATCGCCAATATAAAAGATATTTTAAATCTAGACAATTAAGGAAAGCTATCTTATTACCTCTAGCATCTTCAGGGTCTGCATCTGCAGGGGCTGCATCCCCTAGCGGCTCTGCGCCGAATGACTCTGCCTCTAAGTGAAAGATCATTTTAAAAGAATTGTTAAATCTAAACAGCTAACGAGAGCTATGTTATTACCCCTGACATAAAAAAAATAGCTACACACATGTTTCATCATCGCCAATATAGAAGAAATTTTAAATCTAAACAATTATTAAAGGCTATCTTATTACCTCTAGCATCTTCAGGGGCTGCATCCCCTAGCGACTCTGCGCCCAATGACAGTGCCTCTAAGTGAAAGATCATTTTAAAAGAAATGTTAGATCTAAACGAATAACGAGAGCTATGTTATTACCCTTGGCATCTTTATAGGATGCATCCCCGAGCGGCTCTGCCTCTAGATCCATCTTCAAGATCTAATTTGTAACGTAATTACTATAAAATTTTCTATCCAAATAGCAAAGTACCAGGCATAATAAAGAGACGAGTAAATTAATTCATAAATTTTTTCTATCACATTAATATGATAATGGAAAAATCAAAAAGGGCATAAATCAAAATCGTTTCGTTACATGCATAATATAACCAACAAATCAGGATTTTTTCCCTGCTCTCTTTCTTTTCTTTTTCTTTTCAACAACCACACAAATATCTTCAATGTCATTGAATAACAACTCGCCACCCATGTCTACTTCGGTGAGATCAGGTCCTACTTCAGCCTCAATTACAACCCGTGTTTCTGATAAAATGCTTGTCTCATCTTCAACGAAAATCTTTCTTGGAACCTCCTAGACCACATGCCAATTAGGATTTTTTGGATCTCTAGAATAGAAAACTTGCACGGCATGCTCCGCAAGAATAAATGGTTCATCACCCACTTGGTCTAAACTGAGAAGATTAGACAAATTCACCAGTCTCAAATTCCCTACCGCATCGAAAGAAACACCTTGGTGCGTCACCTTCACCCAATCGCACTTTAGTAGAACTGGCTTGTACCCTTCTCGGTACTCTAGTTGGATGATTTTGCGGAGGACTCCGTAATAAGGTACGGATTCATCCACTGGATTCTTATCCTTAACACTAGATCGGAAGGTGGTCATACTCTTTGTGCTAACACCACTATTCTGGTTCATTTTATTCTCTACGTATTCCTTGGTGACGAAGAGGAAACCATTGATACAATACTTATTGTACTGCATCGCAAAAGCCTTTGGTCCCCTAACTATATCTCTGAAGACTTCATTACTTGATTCACTCAGGTCTAGCTGTTTCTTCAACTAAGGTATGAACTCATCATCACTCGCTACCTTAGTCCTAGTCCCAACAACTATATTGCGTTGCTTTAAGAAATTTGCATATCTCCTGTAAGTTAAGAAGGTTGTTACAAAATTGACAATTTTTTTCATAAATGTTGTTACAATGTTGTTGAATCAAATTTGAAATTAAAAAAAAAAGAAAAAAAAAGACATACATACAAGCTAAGTCTAGTTCGTACGCTTGCCATGTCTCACAGTTAGGATGACTCTTCGGTACCCAGGTGCGAGCCTGTTCGTACTCAATACCTTCTAAAACGACACTTTGACCAGGGCCAACTGGGCCAACCACGTCAACATCGAAGTCGTCAACAATATCTTGTAACTTCGGCATGAATGAAATTGATCCGTCTAACCGCTTTTCCAATTTCTCCAAGAGGCTCGTGTTATTTTTCCCTCTATACTGGTTGCAGTATATAAGTGTCTCCTCTTGAATGTATCGTTCTGCTATACAACCTTCAGGTCATGTCATATTGCGGACGTACGCCTTAAACGTCTTCATGAACCTAAAAGAGTTAACAACACATTAGAAAATGTAATTGCAGATGTTGGATCAGTTTATTCATATTAAAATCATATTATACCTTTCGAATGGATACATCCATCGATAGTAGACAGGACCACATACGCGAGCCTCGTAAGCCAAGTGGATAGGCAGATGCATCATCACAACAAAATTTGAAGGAGGACATGTAATCTCGAGCTCACATAAAGTCCTAGCCATGCCCTTCTTGAGAGCCATTAACATTTCAATATCTATGGTTCGCGAGCATAGGGCATTGAAAAATGTACTAAAGCTTCTAATTATAGTGCACATAGGCTTACTATCCTTGAATGCATGTTGGATCAAAATTGGAAGCAGATGTTGCATCAATACGTGGTAATCATAAGACTTCATTCCCTTTAAATCAACACTATCTTCCTTTACGTTGTTCTTCCAATTCCCACTAAAACCAACCGGAACACGAAGCTCACGTAAAGTCTGGATGAAATGTTTTTTTTCTTCTTTTCGAAGGAAGAAAGGACCTCGTTTTTGAATCACTTTGCCATCAGTATTTTCTAACCATAAACGCTTCTTAATTCCTAGCCGCTTCAAGTCTCTGCGTGTATTAGCGTCGTCCTTGGTTTTGCCCATTGTGTTCAACATTAATGCAATAAGGATTTCACATACATTCTTCTCATTGTGCATAACATCAAGGTTATGGCGTATGGGAATATCCTTCCAGTACTCTAGATCGTATAATATGGATCGCTTCAAGAAGCATGTTGATTCTGCATCATCATTTTGTTCCCGTCCTCCTGTAGCACTTTGTTTCCTCTTTCCGATCTTGCCCCACTGCACATTTAGTTTCAAAATGATGCTTTCCACCTCAATCCCAGTCAGACGAATCGGTTGTGGTCGCAACTCCCCCTTCTTATTGAAGGTTCCTGCACTTGTATCTTTTCTGGCCTTATCGTTTAGAGGTAACCACCGTCTGTGACCCATATAAACGTGTTTCTTTCCATGGTGTAATCGTAAGGAATCTGTGTGGAGACCACATGGAGGATAACCATACTTACCCTTAGTCCTACAACTAGAAACATTACCATATGCAGGAAAGTCATGAATTATCCACAGCAAGATGGCACGCATGTTAAACATGTTTCCATGGTATGCGTCAAATGTCGTGATCCCTTTCCGCCACAAGTCTTGTAACTCAGCAATCAATGGCTCCAAATAAACATCGATATCCTTCCCGGGCTGTCGTGGTCCCTCAATGAGCAAAGTGAGCATAGCAAACTGCGGTTTCGTACATAACTTTGGTGGAAGGTTATATGTCACACACATAACAGGCCAGGAACTGTACGACGTGCTGAGAGTGCGAAAGGGGTTAAACCCATCTGTAGCTAGACCCAATCGAATATTACGAGACTCAGCTGAAAAATCCTTATACTTGTTGTCAAGAAACTTCCATGTGCTGGAGTCCACTGGATGCCCCATCTTTCCACTCTTCATTTTTCCGGTTGAGTGCCAGGTCATCTCCTTTGCCACCCATGGCACACTGTACATTCTTTGTAGCCTTGGTGTTAATGGAAAATACCTTAGCACCTTAGCAAGTACTTCAGCTCGTTTCAACTTGGAATTAACATGGGTCTTGTACCTAGAAGTACCACAGTTTGGATAACTAATCTTCGTCTCATGCTCTCTCTAGTATAACATGCAGTCATTTGGACATGCATGAATCTTCTGGTAATCAAGACCCAACTTTGTAATGATCTTCTTCGCTTGGTAGGTATTAGTTGGGGTCTTATTACCGGATGGCAAGACATTCTGGAGTAGTTGAAGAAGAGCTGTAAAGCTTTGTTCACTCCATCCATGGTTCACCTTTAATTTAAAAAGTTGTACAATGAAAGTTAGCACAATGAAATTGTGACAACTAGGATAGAGCTCAGTCATCGCATCTTGTACATTTGCTTCAAACTCATTGGTTAAAGCATCTCCGACAATGTCTTCAGCTTTGAGGGCTACATTGGGTTCATCTTGAATAACTTGGTCAAGGTTATTACAATCGAGGTCTTCAACAACCGCATTGACAATGTTATTTATGTCTGCCACACTATGATACTGGTGAGAAGTGCGTTCGGTACACTTGGGTGATTCAGGCTCACCGTGCATGTTCCACACCCTATATGTTGGATTAAATCCATATTTAATCAAATCTATCACCACATCATCGATTGTGCAGGGTAAACGTAAACATCTGCATCTGGTACATGGACAATGAATTGTTTCTCTACCAGGAAGATGTTCTTTTACGAACTTCACAAAGCTCATCATACCATCTATAAATTGTGGGTCCGGGTAATGTAGAGTAATCCACTCCCTAGAGTCCATTAGATATCACCTGTAGGTAGGCACACATTTATACACCTAATTCATCATCCAATTAACTATTGACAACATTTATAAAAATAAAAGATATTCAACCAACTTTATGTAACAACTTGCAACTTAACCTACTAGGAACCGTCATGCACCGTAATATCTTACGGCAGAGCAGGTTCTGAGGAGTTATAAGTTGAATTAATACAAAAGAATATAAATGAAGAAATATAAATATAAATTAAGCAAGACTGTAGGTAAGCACACATTTATACACCTAATTCATCATCCAACTAACTATTGACAACATTTATAAAAATAAAAGATATCCAACCAACTTTATGTAACAACTTACAACTTAACCTACTGGGAACCGTCATACACTGTAATATCTTACAGCAGAGCGGGTTCTGAGGAGTTACAAGTTGAATTAATACAAATTATACCTAATGAAGCAAGTTCTTATCTGCAGTAAGAGAAGTGAACGTCTAACAAATAAGATTATATTCCTGAAACAAAACAATCACCATCTTTCAATTCAAGCTATATCAAAACATCACAGATATATGGTTGATTTGATTAAAAAGGCATTTAGCATTCTATGGAAGCATTTAATGCACCACAGAATCCATTACGTTGTCAAAATGCATCATTAATATTTGAAATAAGTTGACCACTTCACTAAAAAGAAAAGAATTAGGGATGATTTCTTTTTTTTAAAGAAGTTAGCACCAAGACTCGAACCTTTGACACACAGGTTAGGAATTGGCGAGATCAACCAACCTGGTAAAGAAGAGAAATGGTAGGGATGGTTTCTTTTTGTAGCTAAAGGAAATACAATCATAGAATAAATACTAGTCATAAGGGCATTGAGTAAAAAAATACATATTTCTGTTATCTTCTCAAGTTAGAAAAGAAGTTTGCACTCTCCCTATCTTTTTGTGAATATCAATAAATTGCTTATCATACTCGCTTCTACCTAGACGAGCTAATTGTCTCTATTTATAGGTGCTAATTGTCTCTATCCCATTTGGTAACATACCATGTACTGTCCTCATACAGTTTACATGCGAGTCAAAATTTCGGCAGCACCTCCCCATATTCTCTAGATATATGTAAAATTCAATACTAACTAGTTGCCACCTGTAATCCATTACACATGGATAGAGAAAACTGATTAGTAAAGAACCACATATCCGGAGAAAATATAGGGAGATACTACCAAATTTCCAACTACATGTAAACTGAAAATGATGACAACCTAAGTACAAGGTATGGTACCGAACTGTCCAAAATGGGACAATTTAGGAATCCATAAAAAACAAGCATTTTCAGTCAAATGAATATACTGGTTCAATATAAATTCCTAAACGGGGGGGATACATTGTATACCACTAGGTGGCATAAATACTAATTGTAATTGTATCATGATGGAACATCTAAGAAGAAATGGGTTATAATGAAACACAATCAATTATTTCAACATTATTTGAAGCATAACTATAAATAAGTACAGAAAACATATTTATCTCAAAAACACCATACACAATCTAACATATTTGTACTTCATGTGTAAGAGCTTCACCTAAATGACCCAAGTCGTGCTATTGTGTATGTAGCTTGCCTAAGCAATCCAGCCGACAACCCCTGTAAAAAATAAAAAATAAAAAAGAAAACCACTACATCTTAGACACCTTAAAACAAAAGGCCTCAAACAAAAATAGGATGTAATACTCTTGGAGGAAGGGTTCTCTCCCTTAGCATGAATTTCTTGAATGAACATGTTTTTCAGCAATATAAATGTACATGTCATGATTGAAATAAGATTTGATGCCAAAAAGTCCCTCTATGATTCAAGAACCATGCATTTAAATGAGGTCCATTGATATTTTTCCCTTTTACCATCCTACCCAGTGAGAAAGTTTGTATGAATCCCTCTAGCAAAGCATTTCCCTTTTAATTTCAACCAATGCACATGGACTTTAATGAAGGAAAATGGAAAAGGCACACTAGCCTTTTCTAAGATCACATGTTGTTGGTACAATGATTTGAAAACCTCTACTGTGGAAAAGACCCCAAGGGACCCAAGTCAGCCTTCCAAAAGGAAGTAAAATTTTAAATACCAACTGGGGAAAATTGGTTTATCCAAACCTGTTTAGGTAGAGAGAATTCAAAATATGGTTGTTGAAAACCCCTATGAAATCTTCAAGAAATAGAAAATTGCAAAATCTATCAATAATTTCATTGTTTGGTTGTTTTCTATGAAAGTGTCAAAAGGTCAACTCAAATTATATAACAAGTGAAAATTTACATTTAACAGTTTCCAATACTAATTCCATTGTTTGGTTGTTTTGTATGGAAATGTTAAAAGATCAACTCAAATTGTCCACTTAACAAATCATCCAAGTCTTATTATAGACGAATGTTAAATGGAAATAATCAAATACATGTGTACCATATACCAAAAAAAAGGAGAGCTGTCTGTGTTAACATGTGAACAGATATTAGGAAAACCTTGTTACAATTTCCAAGTATCAAACAAAACCATGATGTCGAAGAATAATTATAACCCCTAAAGGTTTTTGGGTACCATATTTGCATTTTCCTTTCTTGATTTACCTTTTTTCCTTTTTGTAACTCAATATGGGTTCTTATTTGAACCCAAAGAAAAAAAAGCAGCTTGGTCATCCAAGTTGCCCTTTCTTTAACACTGGAAAATTATATTTCTAGAAGTTTTGTTAGCAGAAATTTTTTTTGCCAAGAAAAGAGTCAAACTCTACTAATATGTTGAAGAGAAAGGATAATTCATTAAACACATCAGGAGAATGATTGAGAACCATCAACTGATTGTAGAAGGTGATTCAAGGAGTGCAATTTCCTCAGCATGAAAGAAAAAAGAAGAACAGCCAAAGAAGATTAGAGAATTGATAGCTTAGGTAAGCACCAAATTTAACCTCATTCCCTGGGAGGCTAATGATCAGGCAAATAGGGTAGCAAAATAAGGTGCATCTCAACTATGTTCATCTAGGCATTCTTCTCTATTTACTTGATGGATGTTGTATGATATTTTTCTTCTTTTTCTTTAAATAAAATTCATGCTAACCATAGAAAAGAATGGATCATGCATGTGTATAGATGTGTGTATGTGTGTATGCATGGATGAATGGATTATGCATGTGTATATATATGTATGTGTCATTGTATGTATGCATGCATGGATGAATGATTGTATGGATGGATGGATTAATCATGAATGTGTGTTTGTATCTATGCATGTGCATGCATCGTTGGATGTATGGATGGATCCACCAATTTTCCCATGTTTCCCCAATGTTTCCTCGAATCAAAGACGCATGCTTTTACTCCCCCCATTAAAGGGAAATTTATCATTTGATCCCTAAATATACAAATTTACTTATTTTTTGCTATTATTCAACTCTTAAATATGCAAATGTGTATGTTAGCATCTCCTAAACTATCATTGAAAAATTCCACCATTTTCTCCATGTTTCCTTGATGTTTCTCTAAGTCAATATGACATTTGAAAATCTACATTTAATGGTTTCTTTTTTTCTTTTTTCGCTTGTGTGTGGAAATGATTTTACTCATTTTTTTTAGAAAATCTAGGAAACAAAATTGATTACCCCCTTTTTTTTGGTTTCCCAAACAGGGAAACTGTCATATCAGGGGAAATCATTTTCTTTTCCATGGTTGTCCACCTTCCTACACAAATGCCATGCTCTGGCTAATGGCTATGTTGTTGCCTACTCAAAAAAATAAAAATAAAAATAAATTTACACATATTCTAAAAAAGATGAACAGTCAAGATTCAGAATCTTTTATATGCCTACCATGTGTGTGGTGATTAAAGGTTGAATAACTAATTCCGTATTCGGCGTTTAACATCTAATACATCCTCATACTGTAGCAATCTAATCCCAAAGGAAAAGACACATGGTTGAAACAACATTAAGATTACAACATTTCTGAAGTGGCAGGCCGAGTGTTGCAAAACTGTTTCAAGTTTTCAGATTGTAGGAGTGATAAAATGTGGTCCCTAGTTCATTGATCCCAATAGTCGAAATCAGGGGCTGCACTATGGATGCCCCATTCAGCAAATCTCCCAGATTGGAGAAATCCCAACCCTTGTAGTAGTTGCCAACAAATAGGCAGTCAAGAAAGAATTACTACTATCCTTCACATTCAACCACAAAAAGGGCCAAATAACATAGTTCTGGGATCTCCCAATCTGTACGGATTTTTATCCCATGGGCCATCCATGGTGAGGCCTGCATATTTTCCTCATTCAACAAACCTCACAGCTATATTTAGCTAATGATAGCAAACTTGGCTGCATACTAGTGAATTACAGCATCGGCGCCGGAATCTATTCACAGAATGTAAATATACCAAATACTGGACACAGCAATAAGTGATGACAGAACGTAACCAGCTCAATGAAATGTCACGATCTTAAGCTCCTATGCTTGCTTGCTACTGAATTTATTCTCTGTGCAAATTCTTTGAGGGTTCCAATGCCAACAAAATACTGACTTCACTAGTTGCAACCACATCTATAGAGAGACCCAATTTCCCAAAGATGGAAAAGCCCATGTTCCATCAAATCAAAAGTAAAGTAAACAATGGTGCAAAAAGGTGAGGTCACAGAGTTTTGGTTAATCACATAGAAGCTCTGGCCTCTGCGTAAACAAGTTGAGAGAGATTCTGAAGGTTTTAGCAATTTAAATTGCTTTGTACATGGCACCAAAAGGCTAGCAACACTATCCAGGAGCACAAGTGAAGTCACTCTTTCAGATCCAAATCAAGCAACTCGGCAACTAGTTCTGACCGTGCCACAAGTTCAGGGTTCTCCAGTTTAGCAGAAGGCAAGATTCACCTGCAAACCAAAATAAAATAACACCAACACATCAGTCAGGTTTCTCAAGTCAGGTCGTTGAGGATAAATATTCCTAGCCGCAGATTGGCATATGCACAACTATCCCACCCATGCCTACAACAGCACCTACATGTAGTTCCACGCTATTCATCATGCCGGCCCCATGATGAATGTTTAGTAGCTCATATTTTTGCCTACTGATCATCAAGCAGCATGTGTACAAGACAGTGGACGATTAAAAGGGGCCAACCAACAGCCTGTTTTTGATGTATATGTGCACCACCCAATTTCAAGTCGACCATCAGGTGGATCCCACAAGATATGATGCCCTCACCCAAATTCAAGGCTACTAGATTGATCATGTGGGCTACAGTTTATGAAACAAATGGAAAGTCACGGGGAAAAAAAACTTGGCAAGTTTTTCTACGCTGTCTGCTACTTTCTAACATTCTGGCCCACATGATAGTTTTTTTTTTTTTTGAAAGGTGACGATTTTATTAGACAATAGCCAAAAGGCAACAAAAAACAAAAAACAAAAGCAATTGAAAAGAGAAAAGACTACACTAAGCTAGAAATACAGCCAACAAGCTCAAACACAAGCCCTCCATGTCAGGAAGCCCACTTCCTGATGAAATTAGAAACCTATCAAAGAAGTCCATGGGTGAAAAGCAAAAACTTGCCGGGGAATCGCATCGGTCCGTGAATCTCCCGGCAACTCCCGCACGGATCCCAGTTTAGATCTTCAATCTTTGATCTAACGCTTCCATTGCTGAGATTCAGATCACATTTGGAAGATAGAAACGCAAGCAGCTCTAAGAGGGACCCACTCGATGAAAATGGCAAAAAGAGCAAATGAGCGCTCGATATTTTGGAATTCCTCTTCTAAATCGGATAAACAGTTCAAATTCGATATTCTGTGTGTCTACCATTGTTTATAACAAAACATCTGTTAATAGTCGTACATGCAAGAGGGACCATTTTCTGGATGCCTAAAATTGTATTATATAACAACATTATAAATATTAATCACTTACAACCAAAAGGATTATTTGAATGGTCTGGATAACTCTATATCATTATCATTATTTTTATAAAGGAATCACCACTATTTTAAATTCTGCTTAAAACTCACAGTTTTTACAGAAAGCAAAAAACGGTAAACATACCTTTGGAAAGGGGAGGGATCTATGGGCCCCACCATGATGGATATATTTCATCCACGCCGTCTATACATTTCTCAACATCATTTTGGGATAGATCACCAAAAATGATAATTAAATAAGTCTCGGGGCGACCACAAAATGGGAAAACGGTAGACGGTTGGACGTCCACCATCCAAAACTGAGGTTTCCCTGACGGATTATTAATTTTCTCCGACGGCTAAAAGCCGTCGGTGATACCGACGGATTTTGGCCATATCCAAAACCCCCCAAAGTC
Organism: Magnolia sinica; assembly: GCF_029962835.1. Classification (NCBI taxonomy): domain Eukaryota; kingdom Viridiplantae; phylum Streptophyta; class Magnoliopsida; order Magnoliales; family Magnoliaceae; genus Magnolia; species Magnolia sinica. The sequence continues at coordinate 63,892,891 of NC_080579.1, forward strand.
CATTGGCTTTGCCCCTTTTTTTGGTAGTGTCAATTGAGCGTAAGTACTTAGGTAATAAATTACTTAGATGATCTATAAGGCCCGTATCCTAGACCGTACCGTTCCATAAGATTCCACAGTCCACCCGGTCGAATTTCGACAACCTGCGACTTGTAATCAAATTTACGAGCAACCTTGAGTCATATCCCATATTCCAGAGTCGGCTCAACCCGAGATTGTATCCTTGTGACCGCACCATCACCGTGGTTTTGACGCCAGGTGATACCCAGGCCAAGAGATGTGGGCCTACGTTCAGTTCGAGGAAAAATCCCACACATTTGCAAACCTAAGAGAACATGTCCCATCAATCAATCACACCACATCCCATCATGTCAAGTACAAGAACAACCCCAAAGTTAACTCTCTCTCTTATAACCCATACCTAGTCAAGTACACCCATCACTCACTCCATCCATCACTCACCATCCCTCTCTCTCCTTACATCACCTCTCTCTCTCATCTCTCTCTCATTTCCTCCCAAGCAACCATCTAAGCTCTATGAGAGAACTTTGTGTGGCCCACTTCCTATCTCTTATCTCCACCATCCAAGCTTCATCTTAACCCTTAAACCTTGTTCCTTTGGAGTTAAAGATGAGGAGAAGTCCGAGAAGATCAAAAGTGGGTGATTTTTTTATTTTTCAACTGTTGATTGTTGTGTATTGAGGGCCCACTTGTGGTGAGACCCATCTTGATGTATGCATTGTATAGAGGGGCCCATAGTGGCGGGGTCCCTTCACCATCCGATGTCCCTCTCTCTCTCTTTTTCTCTTTCTCTCTCCCTCTTGTGATGCTGTGTGGCCCACATAATTTTTGTGTTTCATCCAGTCATCCAATTGGGATGGTGGAGCCCACCTGATGTGTGTATTTTGCATCCACACTATCTAGCAAGTGGCCCACCTGATTTATGTGTTTCATCTAGCCGTCCAGCTAGGATGGTGGAGCCCACCTGATGTGTGTATTTTGCATCCACACCGTCCATTGTTGGACGGTACTGTGAGGTACACCAAGATGTATGGGTTTTATCTTGACCGTCCAGCCACCTGGACGTGGTCGTAGACCCCACCATTGATGCATATGTTTCATCCGTCCATCCATCTGAGTGGGACGCACCATGAAGTATGTATTTCATCATCAGACGTCCATCTAGACGCTGTTGGACGAATGTCCAGCAGCTGTGAAGGCCACCGTGATGTGCGTGTCATCCGCACCATCCAGCAAGTCTGGACAGTGGGTCCCACTGTATGATGTCAGCATGTTCTGTGGATCTGTCTAACCATGGGCATTTGTTATATCAACACCATTCATCTATGGGCCCCACACGCAGCTGCTGCTGCTTTTACGTTAGCAAGTGCTATGGGGCCAGCATGATGTATGTATTTTATTCACTGTCCGTCCAGGATATGGCCTAGCCCACACGTGTCGGTGGGATCCACATTGACTTATTTATTATATCTGCACTGTCCATATCTTTTGGATGATGGCCACACCTGGATGTAAATGTTTTATATCCCCATCGTCAATTTATTTTTGTTGGGACCCACCTTGAATGTATGTGATCTATTCAAGTCATCCATCTGTTTTACCAGCATGGGACCACCGTGATGTATTTATTTCATCCACACCATCCAGATTGTGTTGGACGGTGATGGATGATGTTTGGACAGTGCTGATTTTCATGGATGATGTTTGGAAAGTGCTGATTTGCATGGACAATGTTTGGGAGGTGCTGATCGTCACCGTGTACCATGCGCCCAATAGAATGATAGTGTACAATGATACACATGTTGCACCTGCAACTATTGAAATGATTTCAGGCAACCCACATCATAGTGGGACCCACTGTGATGCCTATGTTATCTAGGCTGTCCTTTGGCTGGACCGCTGGTAGGCCTAGATGTGATGAGTAGGCCCACTTGTTACATGTGCAAGGCCCACCTGTGATGTATATTTGAGGCCCACCTATTGGGTATTTGAGGCCCACCTGTGATGTATATGTAGCCCATGTATGCGGCCTTCTTGATGTTTAAAAGGGCCTATTGGTGAGGCCCATTGATGCGGCCCATTGTGATGTACATGAGGCCTATGTTTGAGGCCTAAAGTGATTATACCCGGCCCATGTGATGGGGCCCATCTATTATGTATTTACAGCCCATATGCCGTGGCCCATTGTGACATATTTTTGGCCCATGTAAGGTGGCCCATTGTGATGTATTTGAGGGCCATGTGCAGGGCCCACTTATTGTGTATTTGAGGCCTGTGCGATGAGGCCCATTAAGATGCATTCAAGGCCTATGTGATGTGGCCCATTATGATATATATTAGGCCCCATTGTTGTGTATTCATGACCCATTTGGTGAGGCCCATTGTGGTGTATTTATGGCCCATGTCACATGGCCCATTATGATGAATTTTCAACCCATATGATGTGGCCCATTGTGATGTATTCGAGGCCCGTGTAATGTGGCCCACTTGATGTATATATGGCTTGTGTGATATGGCCCATTATGGTGTGTATTTGGCCCATGTGATGAGGCCCATAGTGATGTATATGTTAGTCCTTGTACAAGGCCCAAATGATGTATATTAGGCCCTTGTGTGAGGCCATGGGCCCACTATATGTTAGGCTATATGTGGGCCACTCCTTGGGAGCAATGTTGGTTAAATGTTCACATTGATGGGAAATGATGGTTAAATGTCCTCATTATGACCTGCCCTTAGACCTAGTTAGGCCCATTCTCATCATTTTCTAAGTGGGTTGACCCTAATTATCAGTCCCCATAGGATCGTTCATAAGTTGAATGTGGAACCAAGTTGCAGGCCGATCAAGAAAAAAGAAGAATGTTCGAACCAGAGTGGTATGCCGCAATCACTGAAGAGGTTGACAAACTCCTAGACGCAGGGTTCATCAAGGAAGTGTACTATCCCGATTGGATTGCCAATGTGGTATTGGTAAAGAAATCTAATGGGAAATGGGGAGTCTGCGTCGACTACACTGATTTAAACAAAGCTTGCCTTAAGGATAACTTTTCCCTCCCCAGGATCGATTAACTGGTCAACAGCACGGTCGGGCATGAACTCCTTACATTCATGGATGCATACTCAGGATATAATCAAATAGCAATGCACTCCTCAGACAAGTAGAAGACAACCTTTGTTACGGATAAAGGCCTCTACAGCTACAAAGTCATGCCTTTTGGGTTAAAGAACATAGGATTAACATATCAGTGGTTAGTAACAAAATATTTACTCAACAGATCTGACGATTCATGGAGGTTTATGTCGACGATATGCTAGTGAAGAGTGTCAAGGTAACTGACCACCTGACTGACCTCGGCGAGACTTTCTCCATCTTGGGGAAATACCAAATGAAATTAAATCTAATCAAGTGTGCATTCAGTGTGGGCTCAAGAAAATTTCTCAGCTTCCAAGTCAATTAAAGAGGGATCAAGGCAAACCCTGACAAGATCAAGGCCCTACTGGACATGAGGTCTCCTCAGACTTTGAAAGATATTCAATGCCTCACCGGGAGAATAGCCGCTTTGTCTCCAGAGCAATTGACCGGTGCCTCCCCTTTTTCCAATAATTGAAGGGTAATAAGAAGCGGAGTGGACTCCGGACTGTGAGTAAGCATTCTAGCAACTAAAATATTACTTGGGGGCATGCGATGGAGAGGGTAAATAAGCCCACTTATTGCACTTAGACTCAGATCTATCCTCTGTGGGGGATATTGTGATGCTCCATCATTGTGATCACATGTGGACGAGCACACGTTGGTAGACACTGAATGGGGGGGCATGAGGACCTGAGGGAGCTACCAGTGATTGGTAGGATACTGTGCACATAGTGAAGGCAGAAATTTATCTCACATCAGGAGAATCGTCCAATGTTGTGGTGGCTATAAGTTAGATTCTTTCCTTAACTATCATCACACAATTTTAAATTAGTGAGCCTATCTTGATATTTGGATGATATCCACCGTCCTTCTGTGGACCCCCATCATTCATATGCATGTAGTGATGGATGATTGATTAAAGCAAATGTCATTGGGTTGAGATGTTTATGGGACTCCTTGTGAGACGGAGTTATCCCCACTTGATTGCGCAATATGCACAGGTTTGATGTTTGGCCTAGATGAGGTTAATGGTATTTGGGACTCTTCAGGATTTTCACATTGTATTGCATCATCAACATCTGATATTTGGCTCTCTATGATTCCTCACTTACATAGTCAATCCGCATTGCCAAACTAGCATTAAATAATGGAAAGAAAACTATCCTAAACAGCAGAAAGCGGTAAACCTAACTACACCTCCGCCAGACTAGGAGGTCAATCTTGGTAAACAAGATCGTTCAGAGGTAAGGACATGTCCTCTGAATCAAATTTTTCAACAAATGACTTTAAACGATGTCCATTCACTTTAAAGTCATTGCCATTGTTTGGATTCCTAATCTCGACAGCCCCATGAGGTTAAACATTAGTAATAGTGAAAGTGTCGTGTTCACAACCCCAAGTGTAGGGTCACAATACAGTAATAATCTCGGTGAGACCGAGGTCAAATCCACAAGAACTAATCTCGTGTGTATTCTGAAATCAACTAGAACTAGAACTAGAAAAAGATGTATTTCTAAATCTGGAATAAGTGAGATAATAATTGTGAAAAACTTAAAAACTTGTGAAATTCAAAAGTGGGAAACTAAGGTTCCCAAGGATCCACTTATAGAGATCAGGGAGATCTATGCTTGATTCATGAACACAACTGGAATAAGAGTCTCATGTTCATCCAATTGGAAGATGTTTCATTAAAAATCAAATCTGAACTTCCTTTGATCTAGTTCTCAATGGATGAGATGAATGAGAACTAGAATTAATTCCATCACGAAACCATGCCTATGAGACAGTAAATAATAGAATTTACCGATCCATCATTAGGTAACAAGGCGATGTGTAAAACCTTACGCAAAATTGACTTGCGTACCCTTGTTTCTGTGTAGCAAAAATGCAAAGATTAGTTGCATTTGGACTGAGATTGAGAGGAAAGATCCTCTAGTCCACGATTTCTGACTACATAGGAAGGGTCTAAATCCACTATTTCGAAGCTTGGACGGCCTGGATCATTGTTTTGATCCCATATTTGATTGCCTATCGCGCCGGATTGTCTAGTTTTCTCGGACGCAGGCCCTTCACAAATTCTTACACTGTGATGATTGGTGGGCCCATGATCAGTGCTGGCGGAGAAATCCACTTCGTCCATTGGATTCGTGGTGAAATTTCGGTTAGAGATGATGTGGTATAACTCGGATTTGGTGTGGCCCACGGGATTTTTCTTGCTGCCGTCCGTCCTGCGTTTGAACAATTGAAAATAGATCTAACTGTCCTCTTACAATTTCCTCTTCTAGGTCTGGATCAGTTGGACTATTGGAGTTTACTGGATGGTCTGGATTGGACTGATGAATTAAGATGGTGGCCCACAAGGACCGTCTGCAGGTCCCTATTCTCGGACGGTTCATTTCGAATTCTTACGGTCAGTGGTCTTTTGACTGATCTTACCGGTTTGGTGCACAGTGGGTAGCCCCTATTGTGCATGTGCACAATGCAGAGTGTGGCTCGCTGTGACGTTTTTAGCAAATCCACATCATCCATCCGTCTTCCCATCTAATTTAAGGGGTTGATTCTAAAACTGAGGCTTATCAATAGATCAGGTGGACCCCAAATTAGTGATTAATGGCTGATTAGTTGATCTTTCCACTGGCTTTGTTGATTCTTGAGCGTTAAATCCATGCCTCTAGAATCCTTTTCATTTCAAGCTCTTGAATTCGCCCTGTAACACAAACATAATTAAAATGGAACATTAAGTATTATCATGTGCACAAAACCAAGTAATAAATGGGATCCAATATGCAATATTTGACCCTCAACACAATGCCCAACCATCATTTTCCTGGTCCTGAGCAAAGTATGTGAAAAATAAGTTTAATGCGTAATGTTCAACCTTTTTTAGAAAACAATCTTTCGTGTATTAAGTATGCATGAGTATACTCAAGATGAGAAGGTGAGTGTTTGAAAACCTGGAGCCGAACCACATGAGAAACTGATTAAATAAATCTTTTATCCATTAGGCCAGAGCATAGTTCGCATATCAAGTTTTCCAATGTGCTTGGTGAAAATACTATTTTTTTCATAATGTTAGCCATGCTCATCACTTCAAGATTAGTTGAAAACCCAAGTACTGATTCTGAACTTATCCCCTTTTCCTTCTTTTTCTAGTTTTTTGATTTCATATCGACGGTAATTTGTATTCATTCAATCTTTTCATCCCTTATTTTTTTTTATTTTTTAAACATTACAGCCTTTTCAAAGACATTTTTCATTCCCCTCAAGGATGTTACCATTCTTCATTCCTTATGACCTTTTCGTCGATCTCCTATTTTTTAACTGGTTCTTTTCTTCTTTTAAGGTGGACAAGATTCTCTAGACTCGGTTCTTAATATCTTTCAATGATCACCATATAGAAAATCTAATACTATTCACAGAGAACAATTTGAATAAAATAATACTCGAACATACTCTTAACCGAGTGAATGTAAGAACCATTAGTGATAGATTACTTGGTTGTTCCAACTCCAACAATTCAAAAATCAATTTCCATCTTATTGTCATACTCAAAACAGTCTTAAATACACAACTTATCGCTTTCTAAACAAATAAAATGTTTTTTGTAAATTTTGCTCAAAACTGAGAAAACACTGATTAGGGAACCTAATCTCCCATCCCCAACCTAAAATCTACATTATCCTCAATGTAAAAGAAATACACAAGATTTGCAAAAGAGACAATGTAATTAAAAGAAAAGTGAAGAAGAGATAATGCCTAATGAAGAGATTTTATAGCTTTTTTCAAAGGATCTCTGCATGAAGGTGGGTTAGTACAAGATTTTATCAAACAAAAACAAACTATCCTAAAACAAACAGAAAACAAACTATCCTAAACAGCATAAAGCCGACTATCCTCGAATGGAAAATAAAAAACCCTAACTATACCTCCATCAGATTAGGAGATTAATCCTAATAAACAGGTTCATTCAGAGGTATGGACATGTCCTCTCAATCAAATTACTCAACAAATGGATTTAATTGATGTCCATTCACTTTGAATTCATTGCCATTGGTTGGATTCCGAATCTCGACAGCCCAATGAGGATAAACATTGGTAACAGTGAAAGGGATGGTCCATCTGTCTTCCCATCTAATTTAAGGGGCTGAGTCCAAAATCGAGGCCTATTCATAGATCAGGTGGACCTCAAATTAGTGATTAACGGCTGATTAGTGATCTGTCCACTGGCTTTGGTGATTCTTGAGCGTTAAATCCATGCCTCTAACATCCTTTTCAATCTAAGCTCTTGAATTCGCCCTGCAATACAAACATGAATAAAATGGAACATTAAGCATTATCATGTGCACAAAACCAAGTAATAAATGGGGTCCAATCTACAATATTTGACCCTCAACACGCCGATCCAACGAGATTGGCGCTTACCCGGAAAGAGATGTAATCGAGAATTGTACAAATGGACTTTTTAACCAACTAAGAATGATTTCCAAAGGATATTCTTACCATGAAACACATTCATCCTGTCCTTGTAAATTCTCGAGTTCTCATATGCCTCATTCTGGATCTCCTCGAGTTCATTCAATTGTAGTTTGTGAGTGAGCCAGCATTGTCTAAATTGAAGTTCAAATTTTTAATCGCCCAATAGGCCCTATGTTCCAACTCCACAGGTAAGTGGCAAGCCTTCCCATAGACAAGTCTAAAGGGAGACATTCCAATAGGGGTTTTAAATGTAGTATGGTAAGCCTATAAAGCATCAGTCAATCGGATTGACTAATCCTTTCTATCAGGGTTAACCATTTTCTCCAAAATGTGTTTGATCTCCCTATTGGAAATCTCAGCTTGCCCACTTACTTGTGGGTGATATGGAGTGCTCACCTTATGAGAGATGCCATATTTCTTCATTAAGTTTGCAAATGGCCTATTACAAAAGTCTGAGCCCCCATCACTAATGATGGCTTGAGGCGCTCCTAACCGGGAAAGGATGTTTTCTTTTAAGAATTTAATGACCGTTTGATGGTCATTTTTCCGACATGGAATCGCTTCGACCCATTTAGTGACAGTCTACTGCTAGTAGAATGTATAAATTCTCAAAGGATTGGGGAACTGGTCCCATGAAATAGATGCCCCAACAATCAAATGCTTCTATGATAAGAATGGGGTTAAAGGGCATCATATTTCGATGGGATAATGCTTCCAATTTTTGACAACACTCATAAGCTTTGCAAAACTCATGAGTGTCCTTCAACATAGTGGGTCATTAAAAGCCACACTGCAGAATCTTGGCCGTGGTCTTTTTAGCAGAAAAGTGACCACCACAAGCCTAAGAGTAATAGAAGGAGATGATACTTTGGTGTTCATTTTTTGGCACACATCTCCTTAAGATTTGGTCTGGCCAATATTTAAACAAATATGGATCATTAAGAAGGACTTATGAACCTCAATGAAGAAGTTTTTCTTATCTTGCGTAGTCCAATGTGTCAGTGTGAAACCTATAACAAGATAATTAACACTATCAGCAAACTAAGGTAAATGGGAGACTTTGAACAATTGTTCGTCAGGGAACATGTCATTTATATGTGTCGTCTTAAGGGAATTAGAGAGATTAAGGTAGAAAAGATGGTCAGCCACTACGTTCTCTACTCCTTTTTTATCTTTTATTTTCAAATCAAATTCTTGGAGTAGGAGGATCCATCTTATCAGGCGGGGCTTGGAATCCTTCTTAGAAAGAAGATACTTGAGCACCTCATGATCTGTGTAAATGACGATCTTTGATCCGATCAAGTAGGACTTAAATTTGTCCAAAGCGAACACTATGGGTAAAAGTTCATTTTCCGTAGTAGAGTAGTTCACTTGGGAAGGATTTAGAGTTCTACTTGCGTAATGAATAACGTAGGGCTTCTTTTCTTTTCTCTGTCCTAAAATAGCTCCAAGAGCATGGTCAGACGCGTCGCACATAAGTTCAAAAGGAAGGCTCTAGTTAGGTGGTTGCATGATAGGGGCACTGGTTAGCATGCCCTTGAGCTTAGTAAAAGCTTCCTGGCATTGCTCAGTCCACTCGTATGGTGTATCCTTTTGAAGTAGATTACATAAAGGACGAGAGAGATGACTAAATTCCTTTATGAATCTTCTGTAAAACTTGGCATGTCATAGGAAGGATCGCACATCTTGTATGTTCTTGGGTGGAGGTAGGTTAGAGATAAGATCAGTTTTAGCCTTATCTACCTTAATTCCCTTGGATGAGATGATGTGTCTAAGGACAATTCCCTTACGAACCATGAAGTGACACTTTTCCCAATTCAGTACCAAATTCTTTTCCTCACATCGCTTCAGCACATTTTTAAAATTTTTCAAACATTCACTAAAGGATGGACCAAAGACCAAGAAGTCATCCATGAAGACCTCTAAATATTGCCACACCATGTCAGAAAAAATACTCAACATGCATCTCTGAAAAGTGGCAGGGGTATTACATAGCCCGAATGACATCCTTCGGTAAGAAAAGGTGCCATAGGGACATGTAAATGTGATCTTTTCCTGATCTTCAAGGGCTATCTTGACCTGATTGTAGCCCGAATAACTATCAAGGAAGCAATAGTAAGAGTGACCAGCTAGCCTTTCTAAAATTTGATCGATAAAGGGTAAAGAAAAATAGTCTTTCCTCGCGATGGTATTCAAATTCCTATAATCAATGCACATTCTCCAACCAGTAGTGATCCTAATTGGCACGAGTTCATTATTGGCATTGGCTATGATGGTGATTTCAGACTTCATGGAAACTACCTGAGTTCGACTCACCCATTGGCTATCGGATATTGGGTATATGATATGTACATCCAATAACTTAAGAACCTCGGCCTTAACCACTTCCTTAATGTTTTAATTTAGTCTACATTGTGGTTGTTGTGAGGTCTTCGCATTATCCTCAAGATGAATGCGGTGAGTATATGTCAAAGGGTCAATTCCCTTGAGGTCCGCAATCGACCATCCAAGGGTTCCTTTATGCTCAATGAGAGTAGAGATGTGCATACTCTCCTGTTCTTGCTCAAGGTGAGAAGAAATTACCACCGAGTATGTCTCATCTTGACCTAAATAAATATATTTCAAATCAAAGGGTAAAGGTTTTAGGTCAAGCTTTGGTGCCTTGAGGTTCAACGTTAGAGGCGCTATATCAGTTTGGGGCAATTCTTCGAATTGTGACCTCCACTGATTAACTTCAAGTAACAGCATAGTATCTAGCATGGTTCCCATATCCCTAATCATGTCATTATCGAAATCATGGGAGTGGGCTAGGTACGTCTCTAGAGGGTCAGAGGATAAGGTTAGAAGTGCTCTATCTTCCACGAAAGAATTAATCAGGTTAATATCATGGGAATCGTCTTCATCCTCTAGCTATTTGCCTATGTTAAAAAAGATATTTACATCTAATGTCATATTTTCAAAAGACAGACTCATGACTTGATTCCTGTAATTAATGATTGCCTTTAATGTAACAAGGAATGGGCGACCAAGAATGACTAGAATTTAAGTACTTATGTCATTGATGGGTTGTGCATATCTAAGATAATAAAATCTACTAGGTAGTAGAATTTGTCAACCTGGACCAACACATCCTCGATTATCCCTCTCAGTAAACAAACTGAGTGATCAGTAAGTTATAATATGGTTTGGGTGGGTTTCGATTCACCCAGACCTAGTTACTCGTAGATCGAGTGAGGAATCAAATTTATGCTCCCTCCTAAGTTAAGAAGTGAATGCTCAATTCGGTAGCTCCCAATTACACAAGAGATGGTTGGGCTACCGAGATATTTGTACTTTTGTGGCACATCTTGTTTAAGTGGCACTCACTTTTTTTAGTTAATAAGATTTTCTTTTGTATAATTTGTCGCCTCTTAGTCATGCATAGGTCTTTCAAAAATTTGACATATGAAGGAATTTTTTTAACAACATCTAGTAGAGGAATATTGACCTTCACTTGCTTCAGCACCTCTAGAATGTCCTAAGAGTTAGAGAGAGGTTTTGGTGTAATCGGCTTGCCTTGAAGTTTTAGTTCTAACTCTTGTGGAGTGTTTCTAGGTCTATCAATTTCATCTAATTTTGAGTCCTTAGACTGCTCAGTCCTTATCGGAATAGATTTGTCAATTATCTTCCCACTCCTAAGAGTGGTGATAGACTTAGCTTGCTCAATTTGATTTGAAGAGCTTGGATCACTTATTTCGTATTACGGTTTAGGATTGGGGAAAAGTTGACCAGGAAGCATCTTCCTCTCTATAACCGTAACACGTGAATCTTTCTTTTGCATAAATTTTGTAAGTTCTCGTATTACTTGAGTAAGCTCCTGAGTTTGTGTGAAATTTTAAACCGGTTCTTCTTGAGGTTTCCCTTGATTTGGAATTTGATTGAAGAAATCTTGAGGGGTAGCAATTTGTTCATTCCTCCAATTGAAGTTTGGATGATTTCTCCAACTAGGATTATATGTATTGGAGGTAGGTCCATTAAAAGGTCTTTGGTAATTGTTCACGACATTAGATTGCTCATTCAACACCTCTTGAAAGGTAGGTATTGTTGGACAATTTTCAGTTGTGTGAACATTACAAGCACAAATACCGCAAATCGTTTCCTTAAACCTTATCCTTCTTCAGTTCCATGGCATCAAATTTTCTTATGAGATTAGTCACTTTAGTATTGATAACATCATCTTCTTTTATAAGGTATAATCTGCCCCTTTTCTTTGATTGAGTGGGCCTAGAAGTGGTGCTTGATTTTGGGGAGGTGTCCCATGATTGTGTGTTTTTAACAAGTCTATCCAAGTAGTCCCACACATCATCGACATTTTTATTTATGAATTCCCCATTGCACATTGTCTCGACCAATTGGCGCATGAAAGATGTCAATCCATCATAGAAAAAGTGTGTAATGCGCCATGTTTCAAAACCATGTTGTGGGCATGAACTGACAAGATCCTTGAATCGTTCCCAACATTGGAAGAATGTTTCATCTTTCTTTTGGGCAAAGTTCATGATTGACTTTCTGAGGGTGTTCATTTTATGGTGTAGAAAAAACTTCTTTATGAACTCCCTTATCATGTCATTTCATGTGCCAATAGATCGGGGATGTAGTGAATGCAACCATGTCTTAACTTTCTATTTCAAATAAAAGGGAAAGAGTTTCAGTCTAACCGTGCCCTCAAACATGTTAAGAAAATATAAAGTGGCTATAATCTCATCAAACTCTTTCAAGTGCAGATATGGACTTTTAGATTTAAGACTATGGAATTTTGGAAGGAGTTGGATCACCCCTGGCTTAATATCCATATGTCCCGTATTTTCTAAAAAACCATGCATGAGGGCATGCTCACCCCCGCTGATTGTAGATAATTTCATAAAGTACGAGGCGGGGGTGTTTGATCCACCTCATTCTCATCTTGAACTTTCTCAACCCTGTTGATTGACTAGATGATTGGAAGCCATCACTTCAACTGACTCTGAGGATCTCGAGTGGTGTCTAATCCTATGATGGATAGATAACCCCTCAATAAATCCTCCTTCACTCAAAAGACGTTAAGTGTTGTTATGGACTCACTTGGGCACAAAACACTCTTAGCCCTCAATTTCAGACTCTAACCCAAACCTAAAAGAAAGAAGGGAAATAGAAATATAGAAATAGAAAGAGAGATGGAATTAGAAAGAAGTTACCAAATTAGAAGTTCCTAAATTAAGATATTGCAAAACAAAACAAAAGAAATCAGTTTCTAAAAACAGAAATTCAAAAATTAGAAAGTTCCGAAAAACAGAAATAGCAAGATGAGTTAGTTTTTTTTTTTTAAAAAAACAATCTTAGAATTAGAAAGTTTCTAAAAGCAGAAAACAAACCCTAATCTAGAAATAGAAAGAAAGAAAAATTAGAAAGACACTACCGAATTATAAGTTTCTATATTAGATTCCTACAAAATAGGAAAGTTAGGTTGGTTTCTATAATATATATATATATAGAGAGAGAGAGAGAGAGATATGGAGAGAGAAACCCTAATCCTAAAAATAGAAAGTAAATAAATCTTAATCTTAATCTATTTCAAAAACTAATCAATCTCAGAAAAACACAGCTGTTAATCCCTGGCAATGGTGCCAAAAACTTGTTCACAACCCCAAGTGTAGGGTCGCGATGTACTAATAATCTTGGTGAGACCAAGGTCGAATCCACAGGGACTGAACTTGTGCGTCTTCTGAAAGTAAGTAAAACTAGAACTAGAAGAAGATGTGAAGCTAGATCTGAATTAATTGAGAGAGTAATTATGATTAAAGTGATTAAAACTAACAAATTCAAAGGTGATAACCTGGGTTTCCAAGGATCCACTTGTAGAGATTAAGGAGATCTATGCTTGATTCAAGGACACAACTGGAATCAGAGTCCCATTTTATCTAATTGGAAGATAACTCAGTAAAACCAAATCTAAACTTCCTTTGACCTAATTCTTAATGGATGAGAGGAGTGAGAACTGGAAGTGATTTCATCACAAAACCATACCCAGGAGACAAGACAAACAACAAGATTTACCAATCCCACAACCAATCATAAGAGAATTGAAAAGATTATGCAGGATTCCATCACTCAACCATGCCCATGGGACAATAGTGAACAACATGATTTCCTAATTTCACAATCTCAATACATGAAAAGAACATACTCAAAGCTATCGCAGATCTATTGTAATTTGAGTCACAAGAAACCATTAAAAACTGAAAGTATTTATTAAATATCAAACTAGAATCAAAGATAGTTCAACTTAAGCATGAATCAAAGTAAAAGAAACATCCCATCACACTACAAGCTTCACCTCTTAGCTTTAGCTAAGAGGTTTAGTCAACCATAGACATGATTGAACTCAAATCTCTTAAGAAAGCATAAAAACAACTAAGGAACAAAAACTCTTGGCGAAGGCTTCTCCATGCTTTTGCTCTACTTCTCAAACCCTAAAAGATGCCTAGGAACACCCTAGGGACTCCTATTTATAGTTTTGTAACTCCAACTTTCGCATCGAGTTAGAAAAATTCAAAAACTGCCTCAAATTTACACAGTCCGTGTGCTGTCCGCGTAACCTTAGACGAGTCGAGGAAATTCTTCAATTGGTCGAGGGAACCTTCAACTGGTTGAGGGTTTCCTTTGACTGGTCAAGGATGCCAGGATTTTTGAGGGTTTTGTCACTGAAGTTCGAGTCAAGGAATCTTCGACTAGTCAAGGGACTAGTTGAAGGAGGCAGATTTTTAGGATTCCTTTTCTTCACTTCAAGTGTTCAATGCTCTTCATTCCTCACTTGGTTTTCTTGCATCTTTGGCATGTGAATTCTTCATTCTTGGTCTTATAGGATCCATCCTTAGCTTTGGTGATTCATGAGCATTAAATCCATGCTTTTAGCATCATTTTTAATCTAATCTCTTAAATTCACCTCGTAAGACAAACATGATTAAAATAGGACATTAAGCATTATCATGTTCATAAAATCAAGCAATAAATAGGGTCCAATATGTAATATTTGACCCTCATCAGCTAGATTGAGCATTTATGATGCATTAAGGTTGTCGAAAGACTCCCAACAAAGCTTGATTCAAGCCCTTTCCGACAGTGATGTTAGAAAAGCATTGCTTACAGAAATGGAAGATGTGGAACGCAAAGAGCAGGAGGATTGCATGTCAGTGGTTTCCTTCTCTGATGATGATTTAACCTGTGATAAAGAACACAATAAGTTGATGATTGTAGGTCATATTCGTGGCAAACAAGCTAAACGAATAATGCTGGATAATGGGTCCGTAGTGAATTTGTTGTCATTGACAATGTCAAATGAATTGGGATATCGCGCTCTTACTTATGTCCCAGTGGAATGATGATACAGGGCTTTAATCAAGATGGGAAATGCGTGCTTGGTAAGATAACAATAACACTGAAAATAGGAGAGTTAACTAAAAGTTTTGTTTGTCATGTTATCAATGCAGTGACAACATACAACCTCCTCTTGGGAAGGCCATGGATGCATCAGTATGACATTATACCATCTACCCTCCACCAATGTTTCAAATATTGCAAGGATGGAATACAGTATAAAGTAATGGTTGATCCATAGCCGTATACGGAAGCCGAAGCTTTCTTCGCCGATGCTAGTTACTATGATGGATTCTCTAGAAAGGAAGAAAATGAGAACGATGAAAATGAAGCCCCAAGAAATGCTCATATGGAGATGATGGTAAAAGAAGCTGCAAGGGCCGAATTGTCTGGGACAACGAATAAGAAAAGGAAATTTTATTTCAAACTAAAATGCTTGAGACAACCAGGACTACCTCTGTTAACATTATTGTCACCCAAACAACTGGAAATTTTACAGTCAAACTATATAATGCCACTGCCATAAGCCGAAAGGAACAAGTCATTTCCAGCCATTCCAAAAAGATTTCATGTCAAATTTAGTGCGAAATATGATTACAACTAATTCGACAAAAGAAATAGATTCTAAAAAAATAAAACATCCTAAAACAACTCCAAAACAGATGGAAGACGGGGGGCAACTGACAATCGATAATTTGCGATAAATAAATCTGGGAACAAAAGAAGAGCAGTGAAATACGTTCATAAGTGCCATCCTCTCTGAACAAGAAGCCAATCAATATGTTAAGATGTTGAAAGAGAACAAAGATGTATTTTTCTTGACATATACAGAAATACCAGGCCTAGAACCGTCAGTAACAATGCATTGTCTGAAATCTCTAAAGATAAGAGACTGATCAAACAAGTGTAGAGGCGATTTCATCCAAATTTAATTCCTCTGATTGAACAATAAATAAATAAGTTGATAAAAGTTGGGTTCATTAGAGAGGTTAAATACCCTAAATGGATATCAAATATCGTCTCGGTAAAAAAGAAAAGCAAATAGATTAGGGTATGTGTCGACTTAAGAGATCTAAATGAGGCTTGTCCAAAAGATGATTTTTCGTTGGCAATAACAAAACTATTAATTGACAATAAGACAAAATATGTTGTCATGTCCTTCAAGGATGATTATGCTAACTATAATCAGATAAGAATGGCCCCTAAAGATGAAGAAGCCATGGCATTCAGAACTTCATTGGGAATTTATTGCTATAAAGTTATGTCGTTCGGTCTTAAGAATGCCAATGTGACATATCAAAGAGCAATGCAGAACATCTTTCAGGACATGATGCATAAGCATGTTGAATGTTATGTAGATGTTTTGGTAATTAGATCAAATTACCATGAAGAACATCATGAACATCTGACTTAGTCTTCCATCAGCTCAGAAAGAAGCAGTTGAAGATCAATCCGGCCAAATGTGCCTTTGGAGTATCATCAGGAAAATTCCTCGGCTTCGTCATTAGGCATAAAAGAATCAAAATCAATCCGGGAAAATTCAAGGCCATCCAAGAAATGCCACCACCAAAAACATTGGAGGAATTAAAAAGCTTGCAAGGAAAGTTGGTATATATTCACCGTTTTATCTCAAACTTAGTAGGAAGATGTCAGCCATTTTCTCATCTGATGAAGAAAGGAATAGAATTTGTTTGGGATGAATCCTGTCAGAATGCATTCGATTCAATCAAAGAATTATTGAAATAGCCTCCAGTATTGGCAACTCCTGTGAAGGGTAAACCACTCATTTTATACATATCTGTAGTTGAGAATTCATTAGGGGCTTTATCGGCACAGGTGAATGAACACGATAAGGAAATCACGCTTTATTATTTGACTCAAACTCTAATAGGCGGAGAATTTAATTATTCTCCTATTGAGAAAGTATGCCTATCATATATATTTGCAGTTGAGACATTATTACCTTTCTCATGATATAATTTTAATCTCGCAAGCAGATCCCATAAAGTTCTTAATGACAAGGCCGATGTTATTAGGAAGATTGACTAAATGGATGTTGTTACTTTCAAAATATGCAATCACTTACGAGCGGTGAAAAAAAGTGAAAGGGTAAGCAGTGACAGATGTAAGACCTGTATCCTAGTTCATACTGTTCCGTTGACTCCCGCGATCATTCTTGACGAATTTTAGCAACCTGCGACTGATAATCAATGTTTGCACATGACCCTAAGTCGTGTCCTGTAGATTTGAGTTGGCTTAATTCGAGACTTATATCATTGCGACTGCACCGTCGCCGTTGTTCCAATGTCACGTCTTACATACCAATCTGAAACCCTAGCCTGGAGATGTGGGCCCGCATTCAGTTCAAGGAAAATACCGCATGTTTGCAATCCCAAGAGAATCTATACAATATGTCCCATTAATTAATCAATCAATCAATCAATCACCTCATGTTAGGTATAAGAGCAACCCATGCTTTCTTTTCCCACAAGTCAAGCAATCTACCCCAAAAGTCAACAAATCTCTCACCTCACCCATCACTCACCTCACATCCATCACTTACCTCACATCCACCACCCATCACTCTCTCTCCTTACAACCCTCTCTCTCATTTCTCAACCAAAAATTCTAAGCAAAGTGGTGGGCATCTATGCATTTCTAAGGAGAGAAAGTGAGTGCGTGTGGCCCACTTCCCACCCCAAAATCATTCATCCTAGCCATTCACTTCTCATCATCTTTAATCAAAGTGAAGCACAAGGAGATCGACGTTCCATCGGACCAAGAAGATCGAACGGTGGGTGCTTTATAGGCTAGATTTTTATGTATTTATGATGGGCTAAGTGGGGCCTACCGATTGATGGTATGGATCTCATTTTGGACCCTAGGTGTGGCCGATGGCCCACCTTGATTCTCATGATCATTCCATGATGGGGCCATTCTCCATGGACCCTATCATGATATTTACTTTCTGAATTTGAAAGAGGTCATTTAGACCTTCCATTTCAGTGTAGAAAGGATCTCCACTATTGATTTTGATCGGTGGACCCATATGAAATGGGACCCACTTGATGTATGTTGTAAATCATACAAGGGAGGGCTCGTAGTGCCAGGGTCCCTCCATCATCACGTGTCTCTCTCACTCTCTCCTTCCTTTATTCATTTCGTGGCCCACCTGATTTGGATAAATCTGATATTTATGTCTTCCCATCACCAAGGGTAGGGCCCGCATGGCTTAAATGGCCATGGGGTCCACTTGATGGACGGTTTGGACACCACATACACTCATCATGTGGGCCATAAAATGAAAAAAGGAAGGAGAGTGAGAGAGACGTGATGATGGAGAGACCCCGGCACTACGGGCCCTCCCTTGCATGATTTACAACATACATCAAGTGGGTCCCATTTCATATGGGTCCACCGATCAAAATCAACAGTGGAGATCCTTTCTCCACCGAAATGGAAGGTCTACATGACCTCTTTCAAACTTAGAAAGTAAATATCATGATAGGGTCCATGGAGAATGGCCCCATCATGGAATGATCATGAGAATCAAGGTGGGCCATCGGCCACACCTTGGGTCTAAAATGAGATCCATACTATAAATCGGTAGGCCCCACTTGGCCCATATAAATATATGAAAATCTAGCCTATAAAGCACCCACTGTTCGATCTTCTTGGTCCGATGGAACGCCGATCTCCTTGTGCTTCACTTTAATTGAAGATGATGAGAAATGAATGGCTAGGATGAATGATTTTGGGGTGGGAAGTGGGCCACACACACTCACTTTCTCTCCTTAGAAATGCATGGATGTCCACCACTTTGCTTGGAATTTTTAGTTGAGAAATGAGAGTGAGGCTTGTAAGAAGAGAGAGTGATGGGTGGTGGATGTGAGGTGAGTGATGGGTGAGGTGAGAGATTTGTTGACTTTTGGGGTAGATTGCTTGACTTGTGGGAAAGAAAGCATGGGTTGGTCTTGTACTTGACATGAGGTGATTGATTGATTGATTGATTGAGTGATTGATTAATTGATTAATTGATGGGACATATTGTAACGATTCTCTTGGGATTGCAAATGGGCGGTGTTTTCCTTGAACTGAACGCGAGCCCACATCTCCTGGCCAGGGTATCGGATCGGTATGCAACACATGGCGTTGGAACCGCGGGTAATGGTACAAGTCTCAGATTAAGCTGACTCAAATTTATAGGATACGACTTAGGTTTATGCATGAACATTGATTATCGGTCGCAGGTTATCAAAATTCATTGGGAAGGATCGCGAGAGTCAAAGGAACAGTACGGACTAGGATACGAGTCTTACAACTCTCCCCACCTAATAAAAATTTCATCCTCGAAACTTAAATCATAATACTACCAATACAGGGCTCACCAAGGGAGGAAAATCCTATCAGAATAAAACATATCAACATACTCATATACTTAAGAGATAGGGATAACGCCAACAAATCTCAACCTCTTAATCCCAAGATGCCTCCTCAGCATTATGACGACCCCACTAATCTTCGAATCCCGAATAAAAAATGATTGAAAATGGAATATTATGCAACCTCACAATTTCAATGGTGGGGAGATATATTAGAAAATTTCTAAGTTATTCGAACTCGGGGATCTAACCATTTTAGGTTCTTAGCAATCGTAGAGTGAAGAGTAGCTATCAGAAGACATGTGATGTTATCCTTATGTATTCACAAGTTATGGTCTAACACTAACTTATGTCACCCCCAAACTCGGAAAACAGGTTCACAAAATTCCTTATCGCCGAATCCGGCACCGACAGCCTCCGTAATGCCTCATTGTTAGCTCTCAACACTCATGTGCTAGATTCCGATCATGGGATCCTACAAGGAGGATTTTCATTGTGATTTTTTTTTGTAATGGAGCATTACCACGAGCATGACCAAGTCACAAAACAACATCACCACATATCCGCTAATATAAACATTTGAATACAATGTAGAGAGGGAAATACATATATATCGAAATTAAGCTCTAGAAGATCGCTGCACAAGCTCCATTCTGCTGTGACCTAACGCCTCCTGCACGCATCAACCGTGCATAAGCTTATAGAAAGCTTAAAAGGTGGTGAAAGTGTGTGCGATGCACGTGCCAATCATATAAATATTAGAGTAAGTAAAAATATAGGCAATCCATAAATCATACAATATCAGAGTAATGCGGAAATATACTAGTAAGTCCACGAGTCATATAATATTAAAGTACACAATGCAGATCATAATGAACCAAATATTATATATTATGGATGAAATGCAATATATAGATCCTGCCAAGTCCTTCTAAGCCATATAAGTGTAGAAGCGTAACAATCTAAAATGTCATATGCTGTAGATGCAATGCAATATGCGATGCGAATAAAATGACTAAGCTGGAGTGAAGTCGGGATACTAGTACATAGTATTGCAGGCTATGGGGTCCATCACAAGGGAATTCTATCCAAACCAGTCTCGTGCCTAAATTTAGATAGTCAAACACAATGTGGTAAACTCCTGATCTCAGGTTAGTTGCGTGCCCCAACCGAAATCCTAGTCATAACAAAAGTACACGTAATAAATTCTTGTGCACCACCAGCCTGAGTGGATAGTGAATGGATGAATGAATGAGTACACAAGTCCTACTCAGTAGCCTGCCAACCATTGGTAGCTCGCCCAGGCCTCAGCCTCGCCCACATCACACCCGCCCACATGTGCAACAGTGACGGGGTGTCATAATATCACGTCAGTCCTCAAATTAAGTCCACATATTAGTACGGTTCCTCTCTGGGGAATCACTGGGGTCTATTACACTCCATACTAATTGCCGCCCAATGAGTGGAAGAGACCATATTATCCGCTTGACCAGTAGTCTGCTAATACCTACCCGGCTCATCAATAGAGGACTCATTTGTGAGCTGGTCAAACTTAGCCTGGCTTACATCACCTTACTCAGGCGGATAAGGCCACACCCCCTCCCAACCAACCATGACACAGTAGGAGACGCGGCCTACTGGTATTCGGCACTTGGGCGCTCATGTATTCACTCGGTCTGGATGTTAGGGTGTCTCCTGGCCTTAGAGGTTTTGGGACTTTCACCCAAGGATATCCTAAGTGCCCACAATGTTAGAAACAAGTATTTTCGGTTCCCATCTGGCCATCCATGATGTGCCTGTGAAGGCCACGGACCTGATGCCGCTAGGGTGTACAGTGATCAAGTCACATATATACAAGATGCATGAGTCACACAATACAGTCATGCAGCAATCTTGCGCGTACCATGCGCTCATGTGGGTAACTCCTATCAATGAGTCCCATGAATAATTTGCCTAATGGTACATGCAATAATTGGTCACTACTGATATCAAGCATACATATGATGCGTATGGGCATGAGTCATTAAGTTACACTAAGCATGTTATAACGTAATGAACTATCCTCATAACGAAGATGGGCCTAGACGGCCTACACACAACAAGTAGGGGCCTATTAATGGGCCCTAAGGAGAGTTATAATACGAATGTTTAACCAATATTATTCTTACAATGTGGACATCAAACCATCATTGCTCCCAAGGCATGGTCTGCCATAAATACCATTACACAAAACATGGTGGAAGCACATATTGTAAAGGACCCTATGTATATCTCATTGGGCCTCAACCCATGGGCCTCAAATACATCGAATGGGCTGCATCACGTCAGCCTCATATACATCAAGGTGGGCCTCAACAACAGGCCTCATACATCAAGATGAGCCTAATCATATGGGCCTCATATATATATATATATGACAATGGACTCCATCGCCTGGCCGTCAAATGGATCACAATGGGCCTCAACTACGGGTCGCATATACATCATATAGGTCTCGACAATCAGACTTGCTAAGATCTGTATATTAAATTACATTCGTAATATATGATATTTGGTTCATTATGATCTGCATTGCATACTCTGATATTATATGACTCATGGACTTACCAGTTTATTTTTGCATTACTTTGATATTGTACGAGTTATGGATTGCCTGTATTTTCACTTACTCTGATATTTATATGCTTGGCACGTGCATCACACACACTTTCACCACCCTCTAAACTTTCTATAAGCTTATGCACGATAGATGCGTGTAGGCATTAGGTCACACCAGAATGTAGCGTGGAGCGTGCAACGGTTTTCTGGAGCTTAATTTCGATATATATGTATTTCCCTCTCAGCATTGTATTTAAATGTTTATATTAGTGGATATGTGGTGATGTTGTTTTGTGACTTGGTTATGCTCGTGGTTATGCTCCATTACAAAAAAATCATACTAAAAATCCTCCTTGTAGGATCCCAGGTTCGGAATCTGGCACATGACTGTTAGGAGCCGACAATGGGGCACTATGGAGGCTGTCGGCGCAGGATTCACCGATCGAGAAATTTTTGAACCTGTTTTTCAAGTTTGGGGCATGACAACAGATTTCTTGGCAACTCATCCAATAACAGACAATGAAGTTATCAGTGATGACTTTCCTGACAAACAAATTATGATGATTGAATCGACAAACCCATGGTAAATGTACTTCGATGGTGCTTCCCGAATGTCAGGAACAGGTGCTGGAGTGATATTCATTACTCCTTAGGGTGGCTTATTGCCTTACTCTTTCACATTGAGTACTACATGCACAAATAATGAAGCTTAATACAAGGCTCTCATCATTAAGATGGAGATAGCTCAAGAAATTAAAATAAAAATGTTGCATGTTTTTGGGGACTACAAGTCGATCATAAATCAACTGACAACGGAGTTTAAAATAAGAAAACCAAAGCTCTTACCATACTGTTAAAGAGCGCAGTAATTGCTAGAACAGTTCCATCATGTTGGAATCAAACATGCACCGCAAAGTGAGAATGCAAGGGAAGATGCTTTATCTAGCCTGGCAGTAGCTTTATCTTGTCTGGATCGAAGTCCTCTTCAAGTAACAATAGAAGAAAGAAGGTTCCTTCCCTCATCAGAAATTATTAATGAAGCAGTTGAAGTACTTCCAATATCGTGTCTAGAGGTTACGATAGACGATTGGCGCCAACCTTTTGTAGATTATCTTAAGTATGATATTCTACCAGAAGATTTAGCACAAAGACAACAAATCAAACAAAGATCGAAGAGATTCATTATATGTAGCGAAATATTATATTAAAGATCTTACAACGAAATGTTGTTGCGATGTTTGGACACACAGGAAGCAAATCAAATGTTACGAGAAGCCCATTCTGGAGAGTGCGGAGCACATTAAGCGGGTTGAAATCTATTCCATCGGGTGCATCGAATGGGATATTATTGGCCCACAATGTTCAAAGATGTTATAGATTATGCGAAAAGATGTCATGAACGTCAGATCCATGGTGATGTCATACATGTGCCTCCTGAAGATCTTCATTAGTCAATAGCTTCTTGGCCTTTCTTCGCCTGGGGACTCGATGTCATTGGTCCCATAAATCCGCCATCATTTGAAGGAAAATAATATATATTGGCAGCGATAGATTATTTTTCCAAATGGACTAAAGCAATTGCACTTTGAAATGATAAAGAAAAAGATGTCATGAATTTCATCTAACACGCGATAGTATATCACCATGGCATCCCAAAAAGAATTGTCACTAATAATGGTACTCTTTTCAAGAAGAGGGGCATGGAGAAATTGTGCCAGAAATTTGGCATCTATCATTCGTTTTCTACACCTTACTACCCGCCAGCCAACGGGTTAGCAAAGGCCTTCAATAAGATGATTGTGAAAATATTGAAGAAAACTGTCACAAGAAATAAGCGTCACTGGGATGAGAGGTTACAAGAAGCTCTATGGGCTTATAGGACTACTCACCGGACTACAATTAAAGCTACTCTGTATTCATTCGTTTATGGTGTTGAAGACATCATCCCAATCAAAATACAAGTTGCATCACTTAGAGTAGCGGTACATCAATCAGTAACAGATGATGAAAATGTGATAATAAGACTAGCAGAATTGGATTTGCATGGTGAAAAATGACTAGTAGGTCAATAGAGATTGTATCAAGCAAGAATCTTTGCCGCTTTCGATAAAAAAAGTCAAGCATCTGTCTTTCAAAAAAGGTGACATGGTGTTGATGCTAAAAAGACTAATAGTGGTCAGTCACAAGATGTAACTGCTATGGTTTCTTACTACTCTAATTGTCAAATTTTGTAGTGTCAAAACCACAATTTATGTCTTGTGTAGCTCATTGATATAAATGTTCAAGGTAATGCATCTCATGTACAAGGACAGTGCTTCAAGTCAAGAACAAGATCTACCAATGCTTCAAGTCAAGAACAAGATCTACTTCAAAGAAATGCAATATCAAGTACATTTTTCACTCCTTTAAGCTTCAAAGTTCAATGTTTTAAAGTGACATCGAAAGACAAGTCAACTGTTCATACTCAAGACTCAAAGTGAAGTACAACTCAAGTACTATAAATTCAAGCTTCAAAAGATCACAAATTCAAGCTTCATCATGTGTTGAGATCTCAAGCTTCATGAACTTTAAAGATCATCTATCATCTGAAGAAAAGAAGGTTCAATGTTCATACTTCTTGTTTAAGGTATGAAAGACCTTAGATTGACCATAGGGTAGGTCATTTTGAATACATAATTCAAATTGAATTACTTTATCAGTGTTTGATCTGTTCTTCAACTAGTCTTGGACTCTGTTCGACTAGTCCTAGCACTGGCTCGACTAGTCTAAGAAATTTCGCGACCAGTCCTAAGGTTGTTGCAAATTTTTAAAATTTTTAGGTTAAGCCACGACCAGTCCTGGAGACTGCTTAACCGGTCATGTGAACATTGCACGACGCGTTCACGACTAGTCCTGCATCTACAACTCAAACTGCAACAATTATTTTAGGTTCCACAGGACCATTCGTGGAGCTCCCTCGACTGGTCATGAAGGTCCTATGACCAGTCGTGAAACTGCTTTCTCTTATCGCGCTCAAAATTTTAAAAATTTATTGGTCCTACGACCAGTCGTGAAGACCTCAGGACCAGTCGTGAATGTAATTTGTTCAGCTATAAATAGACGACGAATTTTAGAGTTTTTTAATTTAATTCAAGCTAAATCAATACGAAACTCTGAGAGATAAGTTAGACATTTTTTTAAAGCTATATTGTGATCATTTAATATTCTCTTTTATTAGCTTTTTATATTTGATTTTGTATTCTGCATTCCAATCTGATTTGAAAGAGGGATTGTAATATTCCTACTTCTTGGAATCAAAATCAAATAGAGCTTCCCCAACTTGATTTAATTTAAAATCAATTTAGAAACTAGAATCATTTCATAAGTGAGTGTGGACATTGAACTTCTATACTCGAACTTCTACACCGATTTGGTTCTTCCGGGCTACTACAAAAGGAGAATATCCAGGTATTTTACATTTTTGTAAATCTTCTATTTTTGGTTTCTTTTAAGATCAAGCCAAAAAATCTCATTCTTTTGGTTATTTGAGGAGATCCAAAAAACTCAGAGCGTGGGGTTTTTTGAATTGTGTAAGCCCACTTGAAAGACACAATTGTGAGGGTTTTAGGTGAACCTGAAAAAACCTATTTTCATAGCGAAGGCTAATATCCACTATGTGAGGATATTAGGAGTGGAGTAGCTGTGTGGCTGTTGTTTAACAGTTGGTGTACACATAGGCGAACCACTATAATTATTTATGTTTTGTGAATGTGTGGTTTATTTTCTATATCTTTTATCATTCAAGATTGTGGGATGTATGTGTGGATTTGAATGTTGTAATCTTTTACATTTTAAGCATTGTGGGGAGTGTTGAAATAACTTATATTTCCTTTCTAGTTATTTCCTTTTTATTCCTCTTCAGTTCAAGTTTTTGATACACAAACCGTTCTAGTAATGTTGTCTTGCTATAAACCCTTGGTTTTTATGGTGCAAGGTTGTCCTTAGAACAACATTTATATCAACCTCTCATAACTAGAATTTTGAGGTTGCTTTACATTTTCGTATTGTGGATTGTTTATAGTGATATCTTTCCTTTATTTGTTTAAATTCTGTTATTATCATTTTAATTTGGCATAGTCCTATTAACCCCCCCCCCCCCCCCCCCCTTCCCCTCCTATAGGACATATAGCTTGGCCTTTTCACAAGACAAGGGGCAAATTTAACCTTAAGTGGGATGTGTTGTACATAATAATCGAAGTATACTCCAATGGGGCATACTGAGTGGTGGATTAAGATGGACGAGGTATTCGCATACCAGTCAATGCTCGCTTCATCAAAATATATCATCCCTAAAGATGGATATGGTTTTGATCCAGAAGATTATCAGTATAATTTTTTTATATCAAAAGGGCGCAAGAATAAGAAAAATGATGAAACAGCTTCAAAAGGCAATGCCATGTATTCTTCCGTATATGAATGAATAAAAGGCAAATTCTCAAGCATATTAAAACATATCAGTCTTATCGTTGATCACTGTCAAGCGTCAATTATCATTATCGCCATCATTAATTGTCAAAACGATATTATTGCCAGAATTGATACTCTACTCTAAAGACACTATCACAAATGTTATTATCGACATGGCAATATATATTATTTATTGATTCATCAAATGGAATAAGCCTACATCACCAACCACACAAGTCTCGTGTGTGATAGTGATGGCGATCTATCATTCATGACAGCAATGGAATAAGCCCAAAAGGATAACCATGGACAAGATCTATTATTCCTGACAAAGTATTTAAAGTTATCCGGCAAGTAGTGAGAAGCAAGTGGCCTTAAAAAGCCCGTATAGGCCATCGCATACTTAGACTCATGCAAGCAGCGGATGGAGCTAACAACTAAAAGCCCTAAGTAGCTAAAAAGTCCACAACGGCTAGTCACACGTGAGATCGATGCCATTTGTATAGCTTTCAACAGTGTCACGAGAGAAGGTGATAGAAAATGCTCGTCGTGAATGGGTCCGATCTTGTAGATGAAGAAAAAGTGAGCTACAGTGTATGCTCTTTGGCCATTGTCCATAGATAGTCAAACCATACGTATGACCCCCTATATTCCTAGCTTGATTTTAGTAGTAACTAATGAGGATAAGGTCTCTAAAACAAATCACCCCCTCATTGATGGACCGGTGGCCATGAATTTGGTATCCTAAGGTAGCCTTGCGCTCCCCGTGAACTCTAGAGATTTACTATGGCCAACCCTATGCGTAAAAGTCACTGGGTTCACTACCCCGGTAGCTTCACTGGTCCCCTTTGACGGATCACTATCTGTGAACTCCCCAACTGTGGTAAGTCTAGTGAACTCTAAAGAGTTACAGAGGCCATTCACGAGAGACCCGACTCCGACTACTTGTGAATCTAAAAAATTATGATTTCTCTACTACTCATGAGCTAAAACTGTGTGTGAAACTAACTAAAACCAAAATTAGCCCCGCCCATTAAAATAAATACCACATAGGGGACGTTGTACTAACAATCATGATAGATTATCATTATATTACATGATAAATTAATGCATGATTATGTGAATTAACAGAGGCAATATTGTATAAGCATGTGTTCAAAATTGATTATACTGGTAAAATTTCTGAAATATACTTGCTTTAAGCAAAACATTAGAATTTATTCAGGAATTTTATAAGACAAAAGAAATTACATGTAAAAGCAAAATTCTTAAAAATCTTCTAACATGCCCAAAGTTGTCATGTATCTTTGTAAATCCTCTTTCAATTGAACTTGTGCCACAATATTAATTTGTTCAGCCTTGAGAATGATTTTGGCTTGATCAGGAATATCGGCCAATTCTTGTTCCACAGAGGCAGCAACTTCTTTATTTTTCATTTGCCCAGCTCTTTTGATATCAGCAATACGAACATTAACTTCAATTTCTTCCTTGATCTTATGAATATTCAATTCCTCTTCTTGTCTCTTCACTTCAAGCAAAGCAATCTGTTTCTGGAGAAAGGCAATATGATTATCATTGATTATCCTATTCAAGTCAGAAGCCTTCAGCCTATCGTAAAGAGATTGATGTTCAACATCCTAACCAGATATGAGGTCATCAGTTCAGGAAATCTTCTCATTAAGGGACATCAATTCTCTTTGGCGATCCAAAACATCTAGGCTAATAACTACGCTCTGTGCTGATTCCTAATTATTTATATAATCATAGAATTGCGATAAATAATTGTGTAGAGGAAGAACGTTGATATTGGCCATCCTTCCCGGATGATCAAGAACAGCTAAGGCACTATCTAGGAAAGGCCATTACACAGGGTCTTTGAGGGCACTTACAATGACAAAAATAGCATTCTTGAAAAACACAAGCATAAGAGGTGATATTTTTTCTAGAGAAATTTTATCAAAAGTCGTGGCTACAGAATTAGAACTTGTAGATCCACTTGGAGTTGGCACAATCGTAGTTGAAAAGGAAAAGAAACAACATGATTAGAAATGTCAAAAGTCGAATATGTGAAAACAGGAAGAGTAAAAAAAAAATTATACCCTCTCTAGGGGCAGTTCAGGAAGTGGTTGGTATAGAAGATACTCTTGCTCCTAAAGACACACAGGAATGTCTGCAATAGCAATCGCAACGTTAAGAGAAAGTTCGCAGACTCCAGTGCTTGAATCCAAGTTTGTTAGAGTTGGGACATCAACAGGATCAAAAAGAAATTCCAAAATCGAAGCAACTAGTTGAATAGGAGAAGGACGTGTGATGGGAGATTTCTCAATATGAATAAGAACATCAGTGAATTATAGTGACAACTGACGGGACCTGTACAGTTTCTTGATTCACTTTTATACTCTGAGGAGAAAATAAATTCTTTGCTTCTATGCGGTTGTCTGGTAAGGGAATCTCTACCTCTATGGATGCAGAGACTTTCGCTATAGTTGGAAGGGTAGTAGGACCTTGCACAATCACAACAGTAGCTTCAACAATATATGGAGAGTATGAAGCATCAGAAGAAATGAAGATATTTATGCCCGGGGAACAGCTGGAACCGCCATAATCAATTCGTTACTCTTCAAGGGAACCTGCCCTGACCGGATAAGAAATATCTTGATGATCTGGCTAGATTTCAATAAATGAAACATCAGTCCTCACCTCACCTTCTTTGCTAATGTCCACTTCTACATCCTCTTCTTGATTGTCATCCTCTAAAACATTTCCTTCATCAATTAAACTTATGGAAGAAGAGGTACTAGAGGTTTCACCCTTTCCCAAATATTTCGATGAGCTCTCTTCAGAAACTGCTTGTTTACCTTTAGGAAAAGTGCTAGTTTTGATAGGAAAAAGGTAAACATCAACGGTAGAAGGAATATAGGAAAAAAGGTAAACATCAACGATAGAAGGAATTTGTGAAGCTTAAGCTTGAGGAGATAAAGATTTGGCTCGTGAATGGGTCATAAGAGAAGTCGTAGCCATAGTCTAAACCACAGTAGGAGAAATTCTGGTCGTAGCTCGATCCATCATAGGAGAAGCCATAGCTGCAATCTGAACCACAATAGTAGAAATTGCAGTTGTAGTTAGATCCACAATTGGAGAAGTCATAATTACAGTTTGACCTTCTGCTTCTCGAGTAGGGGAAGAAAGAATAGCACCAGGAGTCTCAAATTCATCGACATGAGTAGTTTGCCTCTCTACTCGCTTTATTAGATCCAAGGGAGATCCAAAGGTTATCCATCCCTCCAGTGTATTGGGTGGCTTTATTTCCCTGATGGGCTCTTTTGTAGAAATTCTCTGAAAATTTTGGCTAGGAGTTGCGACATGATCTTTCTCAACAAAGTAGCCTATTCCTTGCTCTGGTCTATAATTCCTCAATCTAGGAGGAGGAATCCAAATAGGACAGTCAACTGGAAGACAATTGCGCACCAAGTAATATAGATGCAACCACCAACGCATCCAAGCATACGAAGCCTGCACTTGATGATTGAAACCAGGGAGAACGAAGTGAGAGCAAAATTTTTTAGCTAGGAGTTACTTCCATATCAAAGCCCAGTCACATGGATCAACTTCATAGCTCTGCATTATACGGGTAACTTCTTCTCTTGCCTAGCGCACCATTTGGTCATAGCCAAATTGTCTTGTGAACCTACTGGGGTAGTAGGGCTCTCTCCAAAATTCAACTCCTTCTCGAAGAGGTAAACTACAAGACCTGATGCAAATCAAGAAAGTTCTTTCAATGGGTTCTAGGTCATTATTGTCTTCAACTTGCCTATCTTCAGTTCAATGAGTCAGAGAGAAAGGAAAGAAGTCGATAGACTCCATGCATTCAATTTTGTCAACAACCCAATCATATGTTTTCTTCACCATTTTTTGCTTGAGATAATAGTAGAGGGAAGAATGCTCAGGATTGACATAGGCCTTTTCAAGATCATTGTATGTCCATGGAAAATATATTCCAAACCAGCCAGAAAAGTAGTGCCATGGGGTGAATGAGATGTGGCTCCAACTGTCGGGCTTGAGCAATGTGCCGCAATATTTCCAAAAGCCCTATACAAAGAGCATAAAATAGGAGGAGCTAGAAAATACTTCTTCTTGCCTTCCGCCATAGTTGCTGCAACAACAAATAAAGTAGGACGAATGGAATCTAACCATTTCGAATTAGGTAGGACGACTAAACTTAGCCAATATGCGAGAAAAGAGGCTACTTTAGTTTCAAGTAGATTCCAACTCTGGAGAATGATTGCGAGAAAACCTAAGAAGAAAGAGAAAGAGGAAAGGGGAAGGAATATCAAAATCATATACCATAGATATCTTATGAAGTGTGCAAGCCACTGAAGTGGAGATATTTTGTGAACATTTGGAAAAAGTGACATCTCTCTAAAGAGCTTGATAATAGAGGCAGAGATGTGAGGATCTCTTCCAGGTGCAACATAAGCAAACTCCGCATTGGTAGGGATAAATTCATCAAGAAAAGAGCCTGTAACGGGAAGACCGACAATTCGGTGAAGATCCCATAAAGTGATGCTTACTTCACCAATCGGTAGAAGGAAGGAGTTTGTTGCAGAAGACCAGTGTTTTAGGAATCCTTTATAAATCATGGTATCTTTATTTAAAAAAAAAAAGTCAGAGTAGCTTCTATGACAACATATATATTCATTATGATAAGGACTTCTTTATATTTCTGAAGGATGGCCTTGACCCATGAGCTGTAGAATTGATAATGAGACAGGAGACCACATGTTCTAAACTTACCTTTACCCCATAAAGAATCTCGTTCATAAATGAGTTGTTGAACAATTTCAAAGTAGTGAGTAGGATACAGAGTATGAGGATTATAGGATGGAGTGAGGAAGCACATGTATGATATTTGTCTGCTCTTCTGAACTAAGCCTTTCTCTGTGAGATAATCTTCTAAAATCTTCGGTTCTTTTATGACCTAATTTGTTACGTATAATAACTGGTTTTGCATCATATGATCGGAAGGTTCGCTTTGAATCATAAAAAGATGACATTGAAGATTCAAGGGGATGATGACAATCTTGTCCTTATAAGGATTTTTGAATTTGATTACATCTGCCTGAGACTTGATCATATCCCAGACATTCTGATAGCATCTCTTATTGTGATCTCTTATATTCTCCTGGAAAATTTTATCTTTACTCTTTTGCTTCTTACTCTTTGAAATGGAGGGAAGAGGAGAAGATTCGGCAAGAGCAGAGTGAGAACTGTTAGTCTGAAAATTAGCAGCTGACTTTAACCAGTTCTCCCAATCAGATTCTCGACCCTCTGTTGGTGGTCCCTCCAGTTCTCTCATTAATACGACATGACAAATAGGGTCAACAAGACGTTGGATTCGATCAGCAAGGTTGATAATTGGTGGATCTGGTATCCTAAAGAAAGAAGAGCAATTTTCAGTTGATATACTTCTTTTCTGAGGATGGTCTTCTAATGGTAGACGATGTGAGGATCCAGCGGCATATTCATTAGGGGAAGTATGTGGTCTTTTAGAATAAGCCTTTAAAGAGTCAGAGAAAATTCGATGAAGTTTGAACACTTAGGAAATTTTAGACGAGAAGTCTTGATTGTGCGGAATTTGTTGTGCATGAAGTTCTATTGTGTGCTAGAATGGGTTGTGTGCAAGTTCTGTTGTGCGCTGAAATGAGTTGTGCGTAAAATTCTGTTGTGCACTGGAAGTTGTGCACCATTAGGGAATAAAGTAAGATTTTATCAACATTGATCCTACATTTTCACTTTAAGACAGACAAAAATGAAAGATCAAGGGGGCATCTGTTGAGGCATAAAATCGATCAGAAGAAGAAAGGGGATTCCTAAAGAAGACAAAATTCTACACCATTTAGTTGTGTGGTGCACAACAGAAGATAATTAAAGAATAATGTTGTGCAGCACATAACAGAAGTTGCCACAAAGGTATCGTTGTGTGGTGCAGAATAAAAGATAATTTAAGATAGCATTGTGCGGCGGACAAAAGGTATATCCGCACAATGAATATGTGCGCACAATGGGTCTCTTATGAGGGGTTCACATGTGCGAAAGGCTATATATACCCCACTATCCTTTGTATTTCATTCATTCGAACAACACCAGAGTAATAGACAAGAATCTAGACTTCAGGATGACCCAAGTACTAGAGGTGCCCGCTGTGCGGTACACAACGAGTGGACCACACAACGAAGTCCCACCTGCAAGAACTCGAATGGACAATGTTCGATTTGTGAACATTGTGGCCCACCCCAGTCATCCGATGGAGTGATCTAGGCCATCCATTGTCCATGGGTCAAAACCGACTGGGCCCTAACTCTCTCCCTGTGCTTCCAAGCTGTCACACGTGTGCAATATTGATCACAACAACGTGTTGCGAACTGTAACGCATGAACGGTTGTCTACTAGGACAAGACATGGGCCACCAATAGTATCAAGATGGGAGATCTGAGCCATTCATCTTAACCCTGGGTTAAACCCGACCGAACCTCTACCTTTCCACACCCGACCCAACCGTGTGGACAAATGAAAGCCCATGTCCGATTCCCAGTTATGCAAGAAGCTTCTGTGTAAAGGGAAACTCGAGGGTGTTGTGTCTGATTCTCTTACTATGTAAACAAAGATACGCAGGGAGATTTGTTCGTTCAAATAACCTATAAAAGGGGACCTACCATCCGCAAGACAAAAAACAAGAAAAGAAAGACAATGGGAACGAGAGAGAGTGTGTGAGGCACTTCTGGACATTCCACCCTAGAAAAGGAAAAGAAAAGGAAAGAAAGAAAGAAAGAAAGAAAGAAAGAAAGAAGGAAAGGAAAGGGAAAAAAAAGAGAAGGAATGAGAAAGAGAAAGAGAGAAAGAAAGAAAGAAAGGAAAAGGAAAAGGAAAGAGAGAGAGAGAGAGAGAATGAAAGAGAGAGAAAAGGAGCATACCGAGTCTTCCTCCTCTCACATCCTCTTCCTTCTTCTTTTCCAGCTTAAATCTGGGATTCAATTCCTTGACATGCACTTACATTTAAGGTGAGGGATCCCTTGAATGCTTACATTAATTCAAGATAGCATAATCTACTATGGTCCCTCACATGCTTTGAACTTTTCTCCTTACAAATATAATACTTAACCTACTGGCACCAATTCTTTACCCTTTAGGGATATTGATTAGGGTGGAGACTGATTCTTACGTGACCCTTCTGAATTCAGGTGAGGGTTTTATCCTTTAGGCTTACATTAATTTAAGTTATTATATTTACCTTGCCCTTATATGCCATCCTGTTGTGTTATCTTACCTTTACATGCTTTCGTGTTATTTCTACCTTGCCTTTAACATGCCTTCGTGTTACTTTGAATTCTTCCTGCAATTATATGTTTTACCATCAATTATTTTTCCTTTGAGATTATAGTATAATATTCCTTACAAGTGATCTTTCTGAATTTATGGGGGGTCTTGGATACAAGCCTTGCCCTTGCCACATCAAATATATTTGAGTTGGTTGTTCACAACCCCAAGTGTAAGGTTGCAATGTAGTAATAATCTTCGTGAGACTGAGGTTAAATCCACAGGGACTAATCTTGTGTGTATTGTGAAGGTAACTAGAACTGGAACTAGAAGAAGATGTGAATCTAAATCTGAATTAATTAAGAGAGTAATTATGAATAAAGTGAGTAAAAGTAACAAATTCAAAGGTGGTAACTAGGGTTTCCAAGGATCCACTTGTAGAGATTAGGGAGGTCTATGCTTAATTCAAGGATACAACTAGAATCAGAGTCTCATCTTATCCAATTGGAAGATATCTCAATAAAATCGAATATGAACTTCCTTTGACCTAATTCTCAATGGATGAAGGGTGTGAGAACTGGAAGTGATTCTATCACAAAACCATGCCTAGGAGTCAAGGTAAATAACAAGATTTACCAATCCCACAACCAATCATAAGAGAATTGGGAAGATTAGGCATGATTCCATCACCCAACCATGCCCAGGGGACGATGGTGAACAACAGGATTTCCTAATTTCACAATCTCAATACATGAAAAGAACATAATCAAAGCTATCGCAGATCTATTGTAATTTGAGTCACAATAAACCATTAAAAACTGAGAGTATTTCTTAAATATCAAAATAGAATCAAAGATAGCTCAACTTAAACATGAATCAAGGTAAGAGAAAACATCCCATCATGCTACAAGCTTCACCTCTTAGCCATAGCTAAGAGGTTTAAACGACCATAAACATGATTGAACTAAAATCTCTTAAGAAAAGCATAAAAATTACTAAGGAAAATGAAGAAAAACTCTCAACGTTGGCTTCTCCACGCTTTTGCTCCACTCCTCAAACCCTAGAAGATGCCTAGGAACATCCTCAAATTTATACTTGTGCATCACCTCCTTTCGCACCGAGTTGGAAAATTTCAGAAACTGCCTCAAATTTAAGCAGTCCGCGCAACATTTGCGTTACCCTTGACTATTGAGGACAACCTTCGACCGATCAAGGGTCACCTTCTACTGGTTGAGGATGAAGGGAAATTAGAGGATTTTGTTGCTGGAGTTCAAGTCGAGGAAGCTCTGACAAGTTGAGCAGGAGCCTCGACTGTTCGAAGGAGGGCTTAGACTAGTCGAAGCAGATAACTTTTTAAGGTCCCTTTTCTTCACTTCAAGTCTTCAATTCTCTTCATTCTTTACTTGGTTTTCTTGGATCTTTGGCATGTGAATTCTTCATTTTTGGACTCATAAGATCCATCCTTCGCTTTGGTGTTTCTTTAGCGTAAAATCCATGCTTTTGGCATCCTTTTCAATACAAGCTCTTAAATTCACCTTGCAACACAAACATGATTAAAATAAAACATTAAGCATTATCATGTTCATAAAACCAATTAATAAATGGGGGATAATATGAAATATTTGACCCTCAACACAATCCACAACTAGCATTTTGCTAGTCCCTAGCAAAGTATGCAAAAAATGAACTTTAATGCGCAATGTTTAAGCCTTTTTCAGAAAACAATCTTTTGTGTAATCAAGTATGAATGAGTAGACTCAAGACGAGAAAGTGAGATTTTGAAAACTTAGAGTCGAATCACATAAGCAATCAATTTAATAGGTTCTTTATCCATTAAGTCAGAGCATAGTTCGTATATCAAGTTTTTCAATGTGCTCAGTGGAAATCAACTTACTTCTCATAAAAATACTATCTTTTCATAATGTTAGTCATGTTCATCAATTCAAGATTGGTGGAAAACTCAAGTACCAATTCCAAACTTATACCCCTTTCCTTCTTTTTCCAGTTTTTTATTTTATATCGATGGTCATTTGTATTTATTTAGTCTTTTCAGTCTTCTCTTTACTTTCATATTTTTCATTCTTTTTCAAACTTTTTCAGTCTTTTCACTATTCCTGTTCTTTTTGTCGATCTCTTATTTTTTTAACTGGTCTTTTTCTTCTTTTAAGGTGGATAAAATTCTCTAGACTCGATTCTCAATATCTTTTAATGATCATCATACTAACAATAAGAAGATCTAGTACTATTCTACAGAAGACAAATCGACTATGTCTTGTGATTTAGATTAACATGATATTCAAACATTCTCTTAATCAATTGAGCATAAGAACTGTAATTGATATATTACTTAATTAATCAAACTCTAACAATTGAAAATTCAATCTATATCTTATCATCATACTCCAAACAATCTTAAATACACAATTCATTGCTTTCGAACAGATAAACATTGAAAAATTTTACAAAATTTGCTCAAAACTAAGAAAACACTGATTAGTTTGCTAATCTCGTATCCCCAACCTAAAATCTCTTTAAAAGAAATAAGCATGATTTGTAAAAGAGACAACGTAATTGAAGGAGAAGGGATGAAAAGATAGTACCTGATGAAGGAATTTTGAGGCTTTTTCAAAAGAATCTCAGCACAAAAATGGGTTAGCAAAAACAAAACTCAATAGATTATAAGAAAACTATCCTAAAATAATGGAAAACAAACTATCCTAAAATGATGGAAAGCAACTATCCTAAATAGTAGAAAGTAGTAAATCTAACTACACCTCCGTCAAACTAGGAGGTCAACCCTGGTAAACAGGATCATTCAGAGGCATGGATATGCCCTCTCAATCAATTTTTTTAATAAATAACTTTAAACGATGTCCATTCATGTTGAATTCATTGCCATTGTCTAGATTCTTTATCTCAACAACCCCATGAGGATAAACATTAGTAATAGTGAAAAGGTCGGTCCAATGAGATTGGAGCTTACCCGGAAAGAGATGCAACCGAGAATTGTACAAGAGGACTTTCTGACCTGGTGTGAATGATTTTTAAATAATGTTAATCATGAAACACCTTCATCATGTCCTTGTAATTTCTCGAGTTCTTGTACACATTGTTCTGGATTTCTTCAAGTTCATTTAATTGAAGTTTGCGTAGTAAGCTAGCGTTGTCCAAATTGAAATTTAGATTTTTAATAGCCCAATAGGGTCTATGTTCCAACTCCAAAGGCAAGTGGGAAGCCTTCCCATAGACAAGTCTAAAGGGAGACATTCCAGTAGGAGTCTTGAATGTAGTACGGTAAGCCCATAAAGCATCTGTCAATCGATTTGACCAATCCTTATGGTCAGGGTTAATCGTCTTTTCCAAGATGTGTTTAATTTCCCTATTGGAAATCTCATCTTGCCCACTTGTTTGTGGGTGGTTTGGAGTCCTCACCTTATGAGAGATGCCATATTTCTTTATTAAGCTCATGAATGGCCTATTACAAAAATGTGAGCCCCCATCACTAATGATGGCTCGAGGTGTTCCGAACCAGAAAAGGATGTTTTCTTTTAAGAATTTAATGATTGTTGGATGATCATTGTTCCGGCATGGAACCGCTACGACCCATTTACTGACTTAGTCTACAGCGAGCAAAATATACATATTTCCAAAAGATTGGGGAATGATCCCCGAAATCGATGCCCCAGTAATCAAATGCTTCAATGATTAGAATGGGGTACAAAGGCATTAAGTTTCGATGAGACAATGCTCACAAGCTTTTCAAAACTCATGAGTGTCCTTGAAGATAGTGGGCCAATAAAAGCCGCATTATAGAATTTTGGCCATGGTCTTTTTTGGCAGAAAAGTGACCGCCACAAGCATGAGAATCATAAAAGGAGATGACACTTTGGTATTCATTGTCTGGTACACATTTCCTTAAGATTTGGTCTAGGCAATATTTAAACGAATACGAATCATCCTAGAAGAACTTACGAACCTCAGCGAAGAATTTTTTATTATCTTGTGCAGTCTAGGTCGCCGTGAAACCTATGGCAAGATAATTAGCAATATTAGGAAACTAAGGTGAATGAGAGACCTTGACCAATTGCTCGTCAGGGAACATGCCATTTATAAGTGTTGTCTCAAGGGAATCAGAGAGATCAAGGCAGGAAAGATGGTCAGTCACTACGTTCTCTACTCCCTTTTTATCTTTTATCTCCAAATTAAATTCTTGGAGTAGGAGGATCCATCTTATCAGGCAGGGCTTAACATCGTTCATAGAAAGAACATACTTGAGTGCCACATAATCTGTGTAAATGACGATCTTAGATCCGATCAAGTAGGACCTAAATTTGTCTAAAGCGAACATTACTGCTAAGAGTTCCTTTTTTTGTAGTAGAGTAGTTTACTTGGGCAAGATTTAGAGTTATACTTGCGTAATGAATAACGTAGGGATTTTTTTCTTTTTTCTAGCTTAAAATCGCCCTGAGAGCATAGTCATATGCGTCGCACATAAGTTCAAAAGGAAGGCTTCAGTCAGGTGGTTACATGATAGGTGTAGTGGTTAACTTGCCCTTGAGCTTAGTAAAAGCTTGGCATTGCTCAGTACACTCGTATGGTGCATCCTTTTAAAGTATATTACATAGAGAAAGAGATAGGTGACTAAAGTCCTTTATGAATCTTCTGTAAAAACCAGCGTGTCCTAAGAAGGATCACACGTCTCATATGATCTTGGGTGGAGGTAGGTTAGAGATAAGATCAATTTTAGCCTTATCTACCTTAATTCCCTGGGACAAGATGATGTGTTTAAGGAAAGTTCCTGTACGAACCATGAAGTGACACTTTTTCCAATTCAGTACCAAGTTCTTTTCCTCACATTGCTTCAGAACATTTTTTAAAATTTCCAAACATTTGCTGAAGGATGGACCAAAGATTGAGAAATCATCCATGAAGACCTCTAAATATTGCCCCACCATGTCAGAAAAAATAATCATCATGCATCGCTAAAAAGTGACAGGGGCATTACACAGTCCGAATAACATCCTTCAGTAAGCAAAGGTGCTAAAAGGACATGTGAACGTCGACTTTTCCTGATCTTCAAGGGCTATCTCTATTTGGTTGTAGCCTGAATACCCATCAAGGAAGCAACAGTAAGAGTGACCAACTAGTATTTCCGAGATTTGATCAATGAAGGGTAGAGGAAAGTGGTCTTTCCTAATCACGGTATTCAATTTTCAATAGTTACCCTAGTTGACACGAGTTCGTTGTTGGCATTGGTTACGATGGTGATTCCAGACGTCTTAAGAATCACCTGAGTTGGACTCACTCATTGGTTATCGGATATTAGGTATATGATACCTACATCCAATAACTTAAGAACCTTGGCCTTAACCACTTCCTTCATGTTTGGATTTATTTTACGTTATGGTTGTCGTGAGGTTTTCATATTATCCTCAAGATGAATGCGGTGAGTACAAATTAAAAGGTTAATTCCCTTGAGTTCCGTAATTGACCATCTAAGGGCTCCCTTGTGCTTAATGAGAGTAGAGATGAGTATACTCTCCTGTTCTTACTCAAGGTGGAAAGAAATCACCATCGAATATGTCTCATCTTGACTTAAATAGACATATTTCAAATCAGTGGGTAAAAGTTTGAGGTCAAGCTTCGGTGCCTTGAGGTCAGATGGTAGAGGCACTATATCAGTTTGGGGTAATTCTATGAATTGTGGCCTTCACCGGTTAACTTCAAGTACTGGCACATTATCCAGCATGGTCCCCATCTCCCTAATCATGTCATCATCAAAGTCATGGGAGTGGGCCAGGCACATCTCTAAAGGATCAGAGGATAAGGTCAGAAGTGTTCTATCTTCCACGAAAGAGTCAATAATGTTAGTGTCGTGGAAATCATCATCTTCCTCTAACTTTTCCCAATATTGAAAAAGATATTCAACTCCAATGTCATAATTTCAAAAGACAAACTCATGACTCCATTCTTACAATTAATAATTGCGTTTGATGTAGCGATGAATGGGCAACCAAGAATAACTAAAATTTAAGTGCTCATGTCTATGATGGGTTGAGTATCTAGGACGATAAAATGTACCGGGTAGTAGAATTTAGCTGTAAGACTCGTGTCCTAGTCCGTATGGTTCCGTTGGCTTCCGCGGTCCTTCCGGTCAAATTCCGGCAACCTTCGCACCATATCCAACGTTTGCGCGCAATCTTAAGCCAAGTCCCGCACACCGACGTCGGCTCAATCCTAAACTTATGTCTTGGCGACCGCGTCGTCGCCTCGGTTCTAACGCCGTGACTCGCGCACCGAACCGATACCCAGGCAAGAAGATGTCGATCTGCGTTTATTCCGAAGAAACACCAAGCATTGCGGATTTCAAGGGAATCTCTATAATTAGTCACATCAATCAACCATAAATGCATCCCTTACCCTAAGTACAACAACCCATTCCCTCTTTTTCAATAGTCCACTCTCTTTCCACCTCACCACTCCTCTTTTTCCAAATTTCAACCTCAACCATACCACTTTTATAAATTTTCAACCCAACCCATCACCCATCACACCTCACCCATCCATATCATCTCTCTCTCCCTCTCATTTCTCAAATCTCCCAAGAAACTCAAGCCTCACATGTCCAAGCTTCCCTCTCCCTCCCAAGTGTGGTCCACCTTCTCATCTTCCATCTACACCCTCTCATCTCTCATCCACACCATTAATCTCCCATCATCCACCGTCCAAGGCAAAGGCAAGGAGCATTTGAGGTCAAGGGAGCAAGGAGGAGGCTTAAAGGTGGGTGATCCACCATTGAAATCTTGATCTTTAGGGCCCACTTGTTGTGGGACCCATTTTGATGTATGTGTTGTATCAATGGAGGGCCCATAGTGGCAGGGTCCCTCCTCTCTATCTTACCGTATATTTCTCTCTCTCTTTCGTTGTGATGGTGTGGATCCCACCAATATGTGTTACATCTACCCCGTCCATCTACATCAGACGGTGTGGCCCACTCTATTACAGGTGATGATCCGCACCATCCACTGTTTGGATGGGCCCAATGCATCTTTTTATATATATGTATATATATATATATATATGTGTGTGTGTGTTATATTTTATATAATATATATATAATATAATATGTATTTATATATATATATATAATATAAGATATATATTATATGTATATGCATATATATTGGTGGGCCACGTCCATGTGGGACCCACCACAATGATGTTATTCTGTAAGTCGTCCAGCGTCCCTGGACGCTGGACGTTGGCAAACAGTGAAGTGTTAACTGCCATCGGTGTGTACTTTAAAAAAAAAAGAGAAAGAAGTGGTGGGCCTCTCATGCAAGCCCCACGTTGATGTATAAGTCAGATCCAAGCCGTCCATCCTCTTCCTCAGATCATTTTAGGCATTGAGCCGAAAAATGATCTCAATCTGAACTTATGGTGGGCCATAACATAGTGAACAAGTTTCCTACCATTGAAATACACCCCGATGCTGCTGTACATCAAAAAACTATTCAATATTGGTCTCGATAGATTTGTATCGAGCCACAGGGGCCAATGACTGGTGTGGATCTTACTGATGTGGGCCCCGCCTATGGAAAACCACAGAAAAATGATATTTTTTTAAAAAAATAGACATTAGCAGCAACTGCTACCGCCACTGACAGTAGGCGCAGGCAGTGCCTACGCTGGACCACCTGATGGACGGACCGAGCTGGGCTCACGGCCCCAACTGTGGGCCCCACCTTGATGCGTTTCGCCCATCAGCACCGTGCATTTGATGGGTCCCCTCGGACCAACCGTCCATCCCAAAAATCAGCCATATACAGAACTCAGGTGGGCCACACCATCTAAAATCGTGTGAAGACCTGCCTAAACATATAAAAATACTTGATGGGGCCTACCTAAAATTTGGATGCCACTGAAACTTGGTCTGAACCTTCAGCCAAGTGGGACCCACATAATGAGTGGGCTGGATTTGGGAACCACATT
Source organism: Magnolia sinica (assembly GCF_029962835.1). Lineage (NCBI taxonomy): Eukaryota > Viridiplantae > Streptophyta > Magnoliopsida > Magnoliales > Magnoliaceae > Magnolia > Magnolia sinica. The sequence continues at coordinate 63,934,642 of NC_080579.1, forward strand.
TGGTGGGCCCATTTTTCCCAAGTCCACTTGGCCTTTTAAAAAGGTTGGATGCAAATAAACATCACCGTGGGCTCCCCTGGCCGTGTGACCTTATAAACAGCTTGGGTGAAAAGTAAACATTGCAGTGGGCCCCAGTCCAGTGGGCCCTACCCCAGGTCCACGTGACCCTTTGAATGGGTGGTGTGGCAAATAAATATTAGAGTGGGGCCAGGTCACGTGTGATCTTATCAAAAGGTTGGGTAGCAAATAAAGATTACAGTGGGCCCTACCTTGGTCCACATGGTTTTATGAACAGTTGGGTGGAAAATAAACATTATGTTGGGCCCTAAGTTGGGTGGAAAATAAACATCATATTGGGCCCTAGGCTGGGTGGAGAATAAACATTATGGTGAGTCCTAGTTAGAACCCACCTATGTATGTATTGAAATCCACACCCTCCATTAGTGTGGGCTCCATCATGATGCATGTGTTTCATCCAACTGTCCAACTATTTTGGAGATAATTTAAGGCCCATTGTTAATGCCCACCTTGATTTGTATAAAGCCCATAGTATGAGGCCCATTGTGAAGTATGTAAGAATCGTGTGTTTAGGCCCAGCTTGATGTATTTGTGGCCTACCTACTAAGGCCCACTTGAGATATATGAGTCCATGGTTTGAGGCCCATTTGATGTATTTGGACCTTTGGGTCGAGGCCCAACAAGATCTATATAAGGCCCATTACAATGTGATTCTACCATGGTTCATGTGTTGATTATTGTAGAGGGTCATGCCTTGGGAACAATGTTGGTTTGATGTCCACATTGCAAGTACAATGTTGGTTAAATGTCCGCATTGTCACTCTCCCTAAGGCCCATTAATAGGCCCATACCTATAGTATATAGGCCGTCCAGGCCCATCTTCATTTTAATCAGAGCCCATCACCACATAACATGCTCAGTATAGATTCATGATTCATGATCATACGCATCATATGTATGCCTGATATGAGAAGTGATTGATCATAGCATATGCCTTCGGGCAGATCGTTTATGGGCTCCCAGATAGGCGGAGTCGCCCCACATGAGCGCTCGGTACGCCCAGGATTGTTGTATGTTTAGTAGGGTGATTCATGCACTTGCATTTGTGTGATCATGATCATTGTATGTTCTAGCAACATCAGGGCTATAGCCTCCACAGACACATCGTGGGTGGCTGGGTTGGATACCGAAAATGTTTGGTTCTAGCATACGGGCGCCATAGATGTGCCTGGGTGAAAATTTCTAAATCTGATGGTACCAGAGGATGACTCTAATGTCGAGACCGAGTGGATATATGAGCGCACGAGGGCCAAATACTAGGAGGCCGCGTCTCCCACTGTGTCGTGGTCGGTTGAAAGGAGTGTGGCCTTACTCGCCCAAGGGTAGGGGGCAATACTAGGCTGAGTTTGACCAGCTCGCGAATGGGTCCGCTATCGACGTGCCGGATAGGTATTGGCAGACTATTGGCCAGGCGGATAGTGAGGTTTCTTACGCTCACTTGGACTGTGCGGCTAGGAGAGCGATAGTGCCACTTGGAGTGTATTGAACCCCGGTGATTATTCAGAATGAGAACTGTACTGATATATGATGAGGAGTGGCTTGCTTGAGTTGCATCTCGCATCGCATGGCCGTGTTATGGCCGATGACATTCATATCCTGCACCGCATAGCCTTGGTACAGCTGATTGCATTCATGTACTCATCACCATGATTCTGCATTACTCTGACCTTGCGTTTTGAGCACGCTTATATTGTGCACACACTTACACCACCCTCTAAGCTTTCTATAAGCTTATGCACGATTGATGCATGCAGGTGATGCAGGACGCAGTCGCAGCCATAGTCTCGCCATAGTTGGAGCGTGCAGTAGAGCTTCTGGAGTTTTGTTTCTTTCGTTACATTGTATTTTCCCTTTCTGTCGCATTGTACTAAAAAGTTTTTGATCATAGTGGATTTTGTGGTGGTGTTCTTGTGGTTATTGTTCGTGGGTTATGCCTTTTGTTATACTCATTATGATTCAGACTGATGATTATAAATTCTCCTTATAGTATCACAGGATCGGAATATGGTGAATGGGTGCCGGAATCCGAGAATGGGATTCTACGGAGGCTGTCGTCGTCGGATTCGGCGATCGGGAATTGTGTGAGCCTGGTTTCTGAGTTCGGGGCATGACAGAAGTTGGTATCAGAGCATAACTCGGGAATAACCAAGAACAACATTACATGTCTGCTATAAATGATTGAGTCCTAAGTTCGGATAGCCTAGCGATCTTTTATTACCGACACTTAACGAGCGTGCCTTCGAGAGTTTCAAAGTTGATAGGCACCTTCGCTCTTTCCTGTAGGACATGCCTCGCAGGAGAGTGACCTGATCGACTCCCGCACCACCACCGGATACTCCAGCTCCACCACCTGCGGCTCCCACACTACCACTTACAATTCCTGCTCCACCACCAGAGATTCCTACTTCCCAGCCTGAGGATATTGCTCCTCTACCAGAGATTCATACCGCCCATCCTGAGGATATTGCTCCTCTACCAGAGACCGGTGCGGATCCGACCATATCCGTGAGTGCTTCCCAGTTACAGTAGATGTTGCAGGCTGTGACAGCCGCACTTCAGGGGCAGAGCAGACACCCGGTTGTTCACTGGCCCAGGCAGAGTAGGAGCACACGAGTGCCCTATTTCGAGAGTTCCGACAGTTTGACCCTCCACGTTTCCAGGGCGAGCCAGATCCGACGGCAGCTAAGAGGTGGCGCTCTGATGTGGAGATGATTTTTGATACCATGTCATGTACGACTGAGCAGCGAGTCCGGTTGGCAGTGTTTCTTTTTCAGGGTGAGGCCGAGTAATGGTGGACCTCCGTTACCCGTATCGCAGGACCTGACTACATCTGGACATGGGATGATTTTATAGACCGATTCGAGGAGCAGTACTTCCCTGACCACATACGACGTTAGAGAGCACTAGAGTTCGAGACTCTGGTGCAGGGAGACATGACTGTAGCGCAGTACGCGGCTCGTTTCATGGCGCTATCGAGGTTTGTGCCGTATATGGTTGATGATGAGGGGCGGAAGGCCCACCGTTTCGAGAACGGCTTACGTTACGGTCTTCGAGGCTGTGTGATTGGGCATGAGCTTCCGACCTTTCAGGCAGTAGTGCGGAGGGCTCAAATCTATGAGACTGAGTGGGCCGGCATGCAGGCCGACAGAGATCAGAGGAGGGGTCAGAAGAGGCAGACCCCGTCCAGTAGCTCCTAGCAGCAGCGACGACCACAGAGGTATAGGAGTCACCCACCTGCTAGAGCACCAGCAGCCCCAGCAGCACCTCCAGCGCCACCCCAGCAGCCATTTGCAGGGACTTGTTTTAGATGTGGTGGGACAGGGCACCGCTTGTCTGAGTGCCCTCGCCCTCATCTACAGCAGTCGAGAGGGCCACATCAGCCTCATCTACAACCGCCGAGAGCACCACAGCAGCCTCCAGCACAGCAGCGACCTCAGTAGTAGCCTCCACCACAGCAGCAACCCCATCAGCAGCGACCACAGCCACCTCAGCCGCCGAGACCCCAAGTAGCAGCAGAGGCAGTAGTATAGGCCGCCGTAAAGGCAGTAGCAGCACCAGGGACCTCAGAGGGGATAGGCACCTCCCCAGCCAGCTCAGGCTAGATTTTACGCGGCTCAGCAGGACCCGCAGTCATCTGGAAGAGTCGTCGAGGGTATACTTCCTATCTCTTCATGCATCGCCCAAGTATTATTTGATTCTGGTGCTTCTCACTCATTCATGTCTGAGGATTTCTATCGATCGACTGGATTACCGACAAAGTCTGCTAGTGAGGGGTTGATCGTATCGATGCCCTTGGGGAGGACCACAATATTGGGCCGTTTCTGCTCATCTTGCCCGGTTCTAGTCGGTGATATCTTTTTGCCTGCTGACTTATTTGTACTGGCGATGACAGATTTCGACGTTATCTTGGGTATGAATTGGCTTGCCGAGTACCATGCTATCTTGGATTGTTCTACGAGGACAGTCACGTTCTGCATACCAGACTTACCACAATTTCAGTTCGTTGCAGAGCCCCGAGGAGAGCCATTATCTTGCTTGATGTCCTGCGCCGTTGAGGAGCCTGTTGCCATTTGTATTGATCAGTGGCTGGTTGTTTGTGACTTCCCCGACGTGTTCCAGGAGATTCCGGGATTGCCTCCGCATCGTTATATTGAGTTCCAGATAGACCTTGTGCCTGGTACCGCACCTATCTCAAAGGCCCCGTACCGTATGGCACCGATGGAGTTGCGTGAGCTTCAGCGTCAGTTGGACGAGTTGCGTGAGTTGGGATTCATTCGTCCAAGCAGTTCGCCTTGGGGAGCACCGGTACTCTTCGTCAGGAAGAAGGATGGCTCGTTGAGGCTCTGCGTAAATTATCGTGAGCTCAACCGGGTCACGATTAAGAACAAGTACCCGCTCCCGAGGATAGACGATTTATTTGATCAACTGCAGGGTGCACAGTTCTTTTCAAAGATTAACTTGCATTCCGGTTATCATCAGATTTGTGTCCGAGAGGAGGACAACCCGAAGACAGCCTTCAGGACGTGCTATGGTCATTTTGAGTTTCAGGTCATGTCCTTTGGACTGACCAATGCACCCGCGGTCTTCGTGCAGTTGATGAACGAGGTCTTTCGTCCATATCTCGATCAGTTTGTTGTGGTCTTCATCGACGACATTCTGATATATTCGAGGACCCGTGAGGACCATATGCAGCATCTGGAGATCGCTTTGCAGACCCTTCGTGCCCACCAGCTATATGCAAAGCTGGAGAAGTGTGAGTTCTAGCAGGAGGAGGTGAGATTCCTCGGTCACGTGGTGACGAGGGAGGGTGTCGCAATGGACCCCTCGAAGGTTGAGGCAGTGCGTCAGTGGGGCCAGCTCACGACTGCATCCGAGGTCCGCAGTTTCCTTGGTTTAGCAGGATATTATCGGCGTTTTATTGAGCGCTTCTCCCGTATTGCAGCCCCATTGACCAGGTTGACTCGGAAGGGTACAGAGTTTATTTGGAGTGACGCCTGTGAGCTAGCATTTATGGAGCTGAAGGACCGTCTGACATCCACTCCTGTCCTCACCCTTTCCTCTGGGAGTGATAGATTCGTGGTATTTACTGAGGCTTCGCGTATTGGATTGGGTGTTGTCCTGATACAGCACGGCAGACCTGTAGCCTTTGCGTCTCATCAGCTCAAGGTCCATGAGCTGAACTACCTCACGCATGATTTGGAGCTGGCAGCAGTTGTCTTCGCACTGAAGGTGTGGAGACACTATCTCTATGGGGTTAGGTTCGAGCTCTTCTCCGACCACAAGAGCTTGAAGTATCTGTTCTCTCAATCCAAGTTGAACATGAGACAGAGACGTTGGATGAAGCTTTTAAAGGACTATGATTTTGACCTCCAGTACCACCCAGGCAAGGCAAATGTGGTGGCGGATGCACTCAGCTATCAGCCACGAGGCCTGGTAGCACATATGATGATTCAAGAGTGGAGGATATTCGAGGATATAGTAGAGTACGACTTTGATTTTAGTCTGCAGTCTTTTATCGTTCAACTTTCGAGCCTGTCGATTCAACCCTCTCTTATCGCAAGGGTCACGAGGCTCAGCAGATAGATGAGTCGTTACAGGATTACTGAGCAGAGAGGGCATCTGAGAGTCAGACAGATTGGCAGATTAGTACTGATGGTGGACTTCGCTTCAGAGGTCGATTATGTATCCCGGATATTCCTGAGTTGCGCAGAGATCTTATGACCGAGGCACATCGATCGCGATTTTCTATCCACCCTGGCTCGACGAAGATGTACCGTGATATGAGGAGACAGTATTTTTGGGCAGGGATGAAGCGCCAGATCACCAGTTTTGTGGCCGAGTGTGACACATGCCAGCGTGCTAAGGCCGATCATCAGAGACCCCCTGGTCTATTGCAGCCATTGAGTGTCCCGACGTGGAAGTGGGAGCACGTATCTACAGATTTTATTATGAGTTTGCCGAGGACTCAGCGCGATCATGACACCATTTGGGTTGTTATGAACCATCTGACGAAGTCGACACATTTTCTTGCGATTCGTGCGACTTGGCCTTTGGACCGGCTTGCGAGGCTATTCATTTAGGAGATTGTGAGACTGCACGGCATTCCAGTCTCGATCGTTTCTGACCGAGACCCGAGATTCACGTCTCAGTTCTGGAGGAGCTTTCAGAGAGCTATGGGCACTGAGTTGCAGCTCAGTACCGCGTATCATCCGCAGATCGATGGCCAGACTGAGAAGATCAACCAGATCCTTGAGGATATGCTTCGGGCCTGCGTGATTGACTTCGGTGGTAGCTGGGATGAGTATTTGCGATTTCCTGAGTTTGCATACAACAACAGCTATCAGGCGACCATTGGCATGGCTCCTTTTGAGGCATTGTATGACAGACCGTGTAGATCTCTAAGTTGTTGGACCGAGGTTGGAGAGTGGCGTCTCCTAGGTCCCGAGCTTGTGCAGGAGACATCAGAGGTTATTGATATCATCAGGTAGAGGATGCGCACAGCTCAGAGCCGGCAGAAGAGTTTTGCTGATCGCCAGCGTCGTCCCTTAGAGTTTGATGTAGGGGACCACGTGTATCTCAAGGTCTCACCCATGAAGGGCGTAGTTCGATTTGGAGCGAAGGGCAAGCTTGCCCCGAGATTCATAGGACCCTTCGAGATCACTGAACGCATTGGCGCTGTGGCCTATCGGCTTGCCTTACCATCTCAGTTGTCTGGCATCCACAACGTTTTCCACGTCTCTATGTTGAGGAAGTGTGGGTCAGACATCGTTCTTGTTATCGATTGGCAACCGTTGGAGGTTCGTGAGGACGCTTCTTATATTGAGTAGCCAGTACGTAACCTTGATCGGAATGAGCAGGTCCTCCGAACCAAGGTCATCCCCTTGGTGAAGGTTCAGTAGGGCCACCATTCTGTGGATGAGGCATCTTGGGAGCGCGAGGCTGAGATTCGAGAGCGTTATCCTCATCTCTTTGATGATTGAGTGTCTGTTGTATGTTGCATGTTGTCTCTGATATTTATTCTACGATGCCTTGTTTCCTCTTTATTATGAGTTATGATTCCTTGCTATGATTCTGTAAATTTCGACGACGAAATTTTTATTTAGAGGGGAGAGTTGTAAGACCCATGTCCTAGTCCGTACGGTTCCGTTGGCTTCCGCAGTCCTTCCGGTCAAATTTCGGCAACCTTCACACCGTATCCAACATTTATGCGTGATCTTAAGCCAAGTCCCACACACCGACGTTGGCTTAATCCGAAACCTATGTCTTGGCGACTGCGTCGTCACCGCGGTTCCAACGCCACGACTCGCACATCGAACCGATACCCGGGCAAGAAGATGTCAATCTGCGTTTATTCCAAAGAAACACCGCGCGTTGCGGATTTGTAGGGAATCTCTACAATTAGTCCCATCAATCAACCATAAATGCATCCCTTACCCTAAGTACAACAAACCATTCCCTCTTTTTCAAAAGTCCACTCTCTTTCCACCTCACCACTCCTTTTTTTCCAAATTTCAACCTCAACCATACCACTTTTACAAATTTTCAACCCAACCCATCACCCATCACACCTCACCCATCCATATCATCTCTCTCTCCCTCTCATTTCTCAAATCTCCCAAGCAACTCAAGCCTCACACGTCCAAGCTTCCCTCTCCCTCCCAAGTGTGGTCCACCTTCTCATCTTCCATCTACACCCTCTCATCTCTCATCCACACCATTAATCTCCCATCATCCACCGTCCAAGGCAAAGGCAAGGAGCATTTGAGGCCAAGGGAGAAAGGAGGAGGCTTAAAGGTGGGTGATCCACCATTGAAATCTTGATCTTTAGGGCCCACTTATTGTGGGACCCATTTTGATGTATGTGTTGTATCAATGGAGGGCCCATAGTGGCGGGGTCCCTCCTCTCTATCTCACCGTATATTTCTCTCTCTCTTTCGTTGTGATGGTGTGGATCCCACCAATATGTGTTACATCTACCCCGTCCATCTACATCAGACGGTGTGGCCCACTCTATTACAGGTGATGATCCGTACCATCCACTGTTTGGATGGGCCCAATGCATCTTTTTATATATATGTATATATATATATGTGTGTGTGTTATATTTTATAATATATATATATAATATAATATGTATTTATATATATATAAAATAAGATATATATTATATGTATATGCATATATATTGGTGGGCCACTTCCACGTGGGACCCACCACAATGATGTGATTCTGTAAGTCGTCCAGCATCCCTGGACCCTGGACGTCGGCAAATAGTGAAGTGTTAACTGGCATGGGTGTGTACTTTAAAAAAAAGAGAAAGAATTGGTGGGCCTGTCATGCAAGCCCCACCTTGATGTATAAGTCAAATCCAAGCCGTCCATCCTCTTCCTCATATCATTTTAGGCATTGAGCCGAAAAATGATCTTAATCTGAACTTATGGTGGGCCATAGCATAGCGAACAAGTTTCCTACCATTGAAATACACTCCGATGCTATTGTACATAAAAAAACTATTCAATATTGGTCTCGATAGATTTATATCGAGCCACAAGGGCCAATGACTGGTGTGGATCTTGCTGATATGGGCCCCGCCTGTGCAAAACCATAGAAAAATGATATTTTAAAAAAAAACAGACAATAGCAGCAATTGCTGTCGCCACTGACAGCAGGCGCTGTCAGGCGCAGGCAGCCCCTGTAATGGACCGCCTGACGGACGGACCGAGCTGGGCTCACGGCCCCAACTGTGGGCCCCACCTTGATGCGTTTCGCCCATCAGCACCGTGCATTTGATGGGTCCCCTCGGACCAGCCGTCCATCCCAAAAATCAGCCATATACAGAACTCAGGTGGGACACACCATCTAAAATCGTGTGAAGACCTGCCTAAACATATAAAAATACTTGGTGGGGCCTACCTAAAATTTGGATGCCACTGAAACTTGGTCTGAACCTTCAGCCAAGTGGGACCCACATAATGAGTGGGCTGCATTTGGGAACCACATTTGGTGGGCCCATTTTTCCCAAGTCCACGTGGCCTTTTAAAAAGGTTAGATGTAAATAAACATCACTGTGGGCTCCCCTGGCCGTGTGACCTTATAAACAGCTTGGGTGGAAAGTAAACATTGCAGTGGGCCCTACCCCAGGTCCACGTGACCCTTTGAATGGGTGGTGTGGCAAATAAATATTACAGTGGGACCAGGCCACGTGTGATCTTATCAAAAGGTTGGGTAGCAAATAAAGATTACAGTGGGCCCTACCTTGGTCCACATGGTTTTATGAACAGTTGGGTGGAAAATAAACATTATGTTGGGCCCTAAGTTGGGTGGAAAATAAACATTAAATTGGGCCCTAGGCTGGGTGGAGAATAAACATTATGGTGAGTCCTACTTAGAACCCACCCATGTATATATTGAAATCCACACCCTCCATTAGTGTGGGCTTCATCATGATGCATGTGTTTCATCCAACTGTCCAACTATTTTGGAGATAATTTAAGGCCCATTGTTAATGCCCACCTTGATTTGTATAGGGCCCATAGTATGAGGCCCATTGTGAAGTATGTAAGAATCGTGTGTTTAGGCCCAGCTTCATGTATTTGTGGCCTGCCTACTAAGGCCCACTTAAGATATATGAGTCCATGGTTGGAGGCCCATTTGATGTATTTGGACCCTTAGGTCGAGGCCCAACAAGATCTATATAAGGCTCATTACAATGTGATTCTACCATGGTTCATGTGTTGATTATTGTAGAGGGCCATGCCTTGGGAACAATGTCGGTTTGACGTCCACATTGCAAGTACAATGTTGGTTAAATGTCCGCATTGTCACTCTTCCTAAGGCCCATTAATAGGTCCATACCTTTAGTGTATAGGCCGTCTATGCCCATCTTCATTTTGATCAAAGCCCATCACCACATAACATGCTTAGTATAGATTCATGATTCATGATCATACGCATCATATGTATGCCTGATATGAGAAGTGATTGATCATAGCATATGCCTTCGGGCAGATCGTTTATGGGCTCCCAGATAGGCCGAATCGCCCCACATGAGCGCTCAGTATGCGCAGGATTGTTGCATGTTTGGTAGGGTGATTCATGCACTTACATTTGTGTGATCAGGATCATTGTATGCCCTAACAACATCAGGGCTATAGCCTCCACAGACACATCGTGGGTGGCTAGGTTGGATACTGAAAATGTTTGGTTCTAGCATACGGGCGCCATAGATGTCCCTGTGTGAAAATTCCTAAACCCGATGGTACCAGAAGATGACTCCAATGTCGAGACCGAGTGGATATCTGAGCGCATGAGGGCCGAATACCAGGAGGTCGTGTCTCCCACCGTGTCGTGGTCGGTTGGAAAGGAGTGTGGCCTTACTCGCCCGAGGGTAGGGGGCAATACTAGGCTGAGTTTGACCAGCTCGTGAATGGGTCCGCTATCGACGTGCTGGATAGGTATTGGCAGACTATTGGTCAGGCGGATAGTGAGGTTTCTTACGCTCACTTGGACTGTGCGGATAGGAAAGCGACAGTGCCATTTGGAGTGTATTGAACCCCGGTGATTATCCAAAATGAGGACTGTACTGATATATGATAAGGATTGGCATGCTTGAGTTGCATCTCGCATCGCATGGCTGTGTTATGGCTGATGACATTCACATCTTGCACCGCATAGCCTTAGTACGGTTGATTGCATTCATGTACTCATCACCATGATTCTGCATTACTCTGACCATGCGTTCTGAGCACGCTTATATTGTGCACACACTTACATCACCCTCTAAGCTTTCTATAAGCTTATGCACGATTGATGCGTGCAGGTGACGCCAGGACGCAGTCGCAGCCATAGTCTCGCTGTAGTTGGAGCGTGCAGCAGAGCTTCTGGAGTTTTGTTTTTTTCGTTACATTGTATTTTCCCTTTTTGTCGCATTGTACTAAAAAGTTTTTGATCATAGTGGATTTTGTGGTGTTCTTGTGGTTATTGTTCGTGGGTTATACTTTTTGTTATGCTCATTATGATTCAGACTGATGATTATAAATCCTCCTTGTAGTATCCCAGGATCGGAATCTGGTGAATGGGTGCCGGGATCCGAGAATGGGATTCAACGGTGGCTGTCGGCACCGGATTCGGCGATCGGGAATTCTGTGAGCCCGGTTTTCGAGTTCGGGATGTCACATTATCAACCTAGACCAACACATCCTCAATTATCCCCCTTGGTACTCGAATCGAGCGATCGGCAAGTTGTAATGTGGTTCGGGTGGGTTTTACTTCACCTAGACCTAGCTGTTTGTAGACTTAGTATGGAATCAGATTTACGCTCACTCCTAAATGAAGAAGTGCGTGCTCAATATAGTAATTTTCAATTACACAAGCGGCGGTTGGGCTACTGGGATCTTTGTATTTTCGTGGCACATCTTGCTTTAGGATGACACTCACTTTTTTAGTTAAAAAGATTTTCTTTTGAATATTTTGCCATCTTTTGGTCGTACATAAGTCTTTCAGAAATTTGACATATGAAGGTATTTGTTTAACCGCATCAAGTAGATGAAAGTTGACCTTCACTTGTTTCAGCACCTCTAGAATATCCTGAGAATTATAGAGAGGTTTTGGTGTAACTAACCATTGGGAAAATGGAGAAATTGGCTTGCCTTAAGCTTATATTCTAACTCCAGTGGGGCATAGCTAGATCTATCATTATTGTCCTCTTCCGGGCCCTTAGGCTTTTCAGCCCTAACCAGAATGGTTTTGTCAATGGTCTTCCCACTCCAAAGAGTGGTGATAGATTTACCTTGCTCCATCTGATTTGAAGAGCTCGGGTTGCTATCTTCATATTGCAGTTTTGGATTGGGAAGAGGTTGAGCTGGAAGGCTCCATTTATTCCCAATCGCACCTTTAGTCTCAAGTCCTTGTATGGCCTTTGTGAGGTTTTTAAAGACTTGTAGCATAACCTGAATGAAAAACTCTTGATTTTAAAGATGCTTTAATTCCAGATCCTCCTAAGGTTTCCCTTGATGTGGAATTTAGTTAGGGAATCCTTGAGGTGTAGCAGTTTGTCCATTTCTCTCACTGAAGTTTGGATGATTTCTCTAGTTGGGATTGTACATATTAGAGGTGAGCCCATTGAAAGGTCTTGGGTAATTATTCATGGCATTGGATTGTTCATTCAGTACCTCTTGAAAGGCAGGTATTGTTGGACAATTTTCAATTGTATGAATGTTGCAAGCGCAAATACCGCAAACAGTTTCCTTAGCCTTATCATTCTTTAATTTCATGGCTTTGAGTTTTCTGGTGAGATTAGCCACTTTAGCATTGATATCATCATCCTCTCTCAAGAGATACATTCCGCTCCTCTCATTGGATTGAGTTGACCTAGACATGGTGCTTGATTTTGAGGAGATGTCTCAAGATTGTGGGTTTTCAGCAAGCATATCAAAGTAGTCTCACACATTAACGACATTTTTATTCATGAATTCCCCATTACACATTTTCTCGACCAATTGGCACATTGGAGATGTCAGTCTATCATAGAAAAAGTTCGTGATGCACCACGTTTCAAAACTGTGTTATGGGCATGAACTGACAAGATCCTTGAACACACCCTAAATTTCGAGGGTCAAGCAAAACTCAACTCCTGAGATCCAATGCGTCACTTATGCAATATAGATAATGATGTTTAAATGTTGTCCATATTAGTGCATTAAACATGAATGAGATTATACTAAATCAACATACCATACTCCAGAGATAATTAAATTAATCAAGCGGAAGACTGAGATAGGTATATAAAGTATATATAAGTTTTTCATAATTTCCAGAGTATGAGTATGTTAACAGGCTAAATATATACATGTATTGTTTGAAAATTTACAAAATATTAAAGTGTAAATGTCCAACTACTCCAGGTAACCCTATAATCCCATCGAATCAGAATGAGGTCTACGAAGACCCGCTTGACAACTGAATATGAGAGAATTCCTCCTCCTTATCCATGAAGTCCATTTCAACTGCATAGACTCCGTCATTACCTGCATCTACAATAGAGTCTGGTTGATGTTTTAAAACACCGTCTTAAAGTGGGAATGAGTGATCAACTCAGTGGCACTATAAGGCAAAGGTTAACATGTTATCAATTCAGTCAAGCAGTAATGATAAAGCAATAAAACAAACATTCCTAAGTACTCTTATTAATGCATGGATGATATGCAGTAATGATACATGCCCTCGCTTACACTCCCTCAAGTGACTTCATCAACCATTCGAGCATGACAAACTCCCTAAACGTGCGCTGCCTTGCCAAAGCACATGCAATGCGGTGCATGATCGTGTTAGCCAAGTAATTAATTAGGCTTATTCAGATAGCAGATTCGGAAAGCTAAGGTACCTCCCTTTACATCATTAACCCAAACGGGGATCCATCCAAGGTCGTCAATCCTAGTTAATCACATACGATAGGCAAGTTGTAGGGCATCACCCCTAATGAAAGTAGTGGATAGGAAAATTCAAGAGTTTATACTCGATGTCACTACGGGAGGCTAGTTACCTGAACGTATGCCAACAGCTTGAATACAGTGTCCCATACCATCGTATTCGTATCACAAGTTAGGTTTGTTCAGTGGTCACTACAGGAAGGCTCGTCACCCCAGCGTAGGCTGGCATCTTGACCACAGTGTCCCATATAACCATGCCCAGCTCATGAGTCTTAGCAGATCGTGGTACCATGGTTGAAACGGGTTCTACATTAGTAAGTAGTACCTTAGATTCAAGCAGTCGTGTCCATACATGGTAAACACATAATAGGCCAATTGGGTTATCTGACAAGTTTGATTGGTACGAGCGCACACTGAATTAATCGACATGGAGCGCATAAGTATTCCATGTGGCCTAAACACCGTCGACAATCATCTTACGGCTCGGATTCATTGAACATATCAAATGTGGCGAGACTAATTCAGCCACTCAATCGGGAATCGTTAACGATTGTCTGGACTACGTAGTAGTCCCAAACATACTCAAATGCAGCATGTGGATACATATGATAATCATATAATCATTTAACAAAAAATTCAAGTGAATCTTTCATTTACGCATTTTATCAAACACAATGAACATGCTATTTTACATATGCATTCCATCCATAAATTGTGCATTAGAAATTTAGATTACATGAGGAAAATCATAAATATGGATAAGGTAGTTGAGAATCCTATCTCAATACCCTATATAAAAACAATTCACCAACAATTTCTCATTCAGACATTTGATCAAACTCTTAGATTACACATTACTATATACATAGACTAAATTAGTTACAGCATATATTATGGCAAATCCTTTCACAAAGGAGTTATCATACAAACAACAAACATGAATTCTAGATTAATAGTCATGGCAAGCATAAATCATAATTGCAAGTTCATTCAAACATTTCAACAAACACATGAAATGCATATTTGTTCAACATAGTCCATACATGTGAAATATATGGAAAATGTCATATCTAAGGTCATATGGTAGCAATCAAGTCGGATATAAATCATTGCTAACATTGAAAGCCTTAAAAACCATAACTTAAACGTTTATAGTCCATAGCTTTCGTTGGATTGCTCATTTCGAACTCGGTTCGAATCCTACACCTTAGTCAATAGATACCTAAATTAGGAAATCTGTTAACTAGGTTAACAAACAACTATTCTAAACCTTAACTATGCGTTAGGGTTTGGATTTCTTACCCAAATCGTAGTTGGAATGGTCGTAGTGATGGTGGGGAGGTGAATTAGCACGTGGAACAGTGAGAGTGAATCCCAACAACAATCTCCTGAACTCTCTTCTCCTCACACTTTTCTCTTATTTTTTCTCTTCTCTCACCTAGGGTTTGAGAAATTTGTATGGAATGAGAATGGGGTGGTTTAAGGGCATTATATAGGCCCAAAACTGATGTCAATGGCCCCAGGGCCATGGTATACTTATGTTATAGCCGAAGGGTGTCCATTTCGGGCAAATGGGACTCATCTGGAAGTCCATTACCCACCTATGGCATAAGATAAGTTCCCTGACATTGGATCTAAGCCAGGTTATGATTTCTGTATGATCGGATTAGCGGATTGACTATAGAGGACCTGTATCAGATCAACGGTCATTGTCACTCGATAAGGGCCACAAGTTTACAGATATGTGCAGGAAAATTTTCCTGATCCATGGGTGAAGTTCAGTTAGAAACTGACGGTCTAAAATCTTCATTTTCGCCTACAAGAGAACGACCCAATTCACTTAAGTTCTGGTTCATTTTCTAAAGATATTCACGTTTCTCACACATTTCACTCAGGGCCCGTGTTGTGTGTTTCTAGGTACTATTTGGGCTCGGTTCCCACGATGGTTGTCAAGCCCAATAAGGTGGTCATAACCCTATGGTTTTGCAGTAATTGGACTTTTAACATACGGTCCAGGTCTGATACGGAGTTTCAATGTGCTCCCGAGAGCAACCGGGTTTTGGGATTTCTTCGAGGTTTTACATAATATTAAGTTAGCAATTTTAATGGTTTTAGGTCTCTCCATCCGTATAGATAGTGGTTCAAGCTAATTCCAATGATTATTTAGTTTAGTACTTAACTAAACTTCACCTAAATTCTACATAACACGGTCCTTAGGGATTTCTGCCTGAGGTGATACTCGAGTCTTTGTACGAATTTTTTCGAGACGTTATAATCTACCCCACTTAAAGAAAAATTTCATCCCTGAAATTAGTACCTTTGCGTACTCCTCAAGGATCTAAGGGTAGTTCTTACGGACTTCGGCTTCTGTTTCCCAAGTAGCTCTTCCTCAGTGTGGTGAGTCTATAATACTTTCATGAGCTGGATAACCTTGCTGCGCAGCACTTGTTCTTTCTTATCAAGAATACATGTTGGTCGCAGTATGTAGGTAGTATCTTCACTCAATTGTATTTGCTCCTATTTGATAATATGGGAAGGGTCAGGAACATATTTCTTTAGCATCGATACATGAAATAATTGTGCACACCCATGAGTGGTGTGGGCAAAGTAAGGCGGTATGTTACCAAACCCACTTGGTCTAGAATCTGGAATGGACTAATAAATTGTGGTGTGAGTTTCCCTTTCTTGCCAAATCGAGGGACTCCCTTCATGGGGAAAACCTTAAGAAATACATGGTCCCCAACTTCGAATTTCAACTATCGTCATCGGTTATCGGCATAACTCTTCTATCTACTCTGGGCTGCAAGAAGTCGGCGTCTAATAATATCAATCTTATCTGAGGTCGCTTGTACTAAATTTGGACGAAATAAACTCTTCTCGCCAACTTCTGCCCAACAATGGGGTGCTCGACATAGACGCCCATACAATGCTTCATAAGGAGTCATGCCAATACTCGTCTGGAAGCTGTTATTATAAGTGAACTCATCATAGGGAAGACAGTCATCCCAACTATCCTTGAAATCGAGCACACATGCTCACAACATATCTTTTAATATCTAGTTTACCCTTTCTGTCTGCCCATTAGTCTATGGATGGAACGCGGTACTGAACGTCAGTTTCACTCTCATTGCTTCCTAGATTTGAGTCTAGAAAATAGATATGAATCACGTGTCTCGGTTTGACACAATCTCTATAGGCACTCCATACAGTCGTATGATCTCTTTGATGTACAACTTAGCTAAATCATCTGCTGAGTTTGAAACTCTAGCTAGGAGGAAATGAGCCGATTTCGTTAATTGGTCCACAATCACCTAAATAGAGTCATGTCCCTTCCTTGTCTTTGGTAACCCATAAATGAAATCCTTACATATGAAGTCCCATTTCCATTCAGCTATGAACATGGGCTAAAGTATTTTAAGAGGTTGGCGATGCTCGGCCTTGACCTGCAGGCACGTAAACAACGGGATACATAATCTACTATGTGGGCCTTCATGTTGTCCCACCAGTATGAATGCTTCATATCTCTATACATCTTTATATTATCAGAATGCATTGCCATCCTTGAATTGTAAGTGGGTTATAGAACTTCCATTCTCAAGTCATGGAGGTTCGGGACGCATAGACAGCCACGATATCTCAAACCTCCGTCTAAGCCAACCCTCCATTCGGAATCTTCACTGTCACTCGCTTGTTTTCTCATTTTCATCAACAATTCATCTTCCTTCTGAGCCATAATGATTCAGTCATCAATAAGTGGTTGTACGTGGATGTCTGCGATGCTCTCGAACGACTCCTCTATTGTAAACTTCTGTTCGAAGTCTCGCACAAACTCTACCATATTCCATTCTTCTATCATCAGCGGGGCTGCAAATTCTATTGTCTTCTTGCGGCTCAACACATCAGCTATAAGGTTTGCCTTGCCAGGATGGTATGAGACCTCAAACTTGAAGTCTTTAAAGGTTTCCATCCAACGTCGTTGCCTCATATTCAGGTCTCTCTGCGTGAATATGTACTTGAGGCTCTTGTGGTCGCAAAAGAGTTCGAACTCCTCTTCATAGAGGTAATGTCTCCAGAGCTATATTGTAAAGATGACGGCCACTAATTCCAGGTCGTGCGTGGGGTAGTTTTCTTCGTGTTTCCTTGACTGTCGCAATGCATAGGCAATCACTCTATCCTTTTGCATAAGAACACAACCCAAACCAACACGAGAGGCGTTGGTGTATATAATATATCTGACCCCTTGCTCCGACAATACTAACGCAAGGGCGGACGTTAGCTTGTCCTTTAATTCCTGAAAGGCTGCTTCTGCTTTCTTATTTCACACAAACTTAAAATCTTTTCGAGTGAGTTGAGACAACGGTCTGGCTATTTTGGAAAAATCCTTGATGAATCGGTAATAGTAGCCAGCAAGTCTGAGGAAACTCCTCACTTTAGTAACTAAACCAGGCTGTTCCCAGTCCTGTACCGCAGTCACCTTGGCAAGGTCCATGGCAATTCCTTTCTTGGACACCACGTGTCCCAGAAACTTGACTTCTTCCTTCCAGAAGTCGCATTTCCGGTATTGAGCAAACAACTGATTCTTCCTGAGAGTATCGAAGACTGCTCCCAGGTGTTCTTCATGATCTTTCTGACTCTTGGAGTATTTCAAAATGTCATCTATAAGTATGATGATGAACCAGTATAGATACGGTCGAAACACCCAGTTCATGAGGTCTATGAACATGGTCAGTGCATTTGTAAGTCCAAACGACATCACAAGGAATTCATAGTGGTCAAAACTGGTTTTGAATGACGTTTTTTGCACGTCTTCATCCCTGATTCATAACTGATGATATCTGGACTATAGGTCAATTTTAGAAAAATATTGTGCCCCTTTCAACTGGTCAAACAGGTCATCTATCCTAGGCAGAGGATGCTTGTTCTTAACCGTGACGTGATTCAGCCTACGATAATCAATACATAATCACAGCGATCAATCCTTCTTCTTTACAAACAATACATGTGCTCCCTAAGGAGATACGCTAGGCCGTATAAAGCCTGATTCTAGCAAATCATCTATCTATCTCCTTAACTCCTCCATTTCACATGGAGGCATGCGGTATGTTGGTAAGGAAATGGGCATCGCACCAAGCACAAGGTCGACAGTAAAGTCGATCTCATGCTGAGGATGTAGTCCAGGTATCATCCTGAACACGTCCATGAAATCTTAGACTACAGGTGTGTCCCCAAGTATTGGACCATCAACATTCTCCAATAAGGAAGCGTAACAACTTATACGGTAGGGCTAACTGACATGAACTGGGAAAGTAAAGGTTATGCCCTTAGGTCCCCAGGCTGTCACCACTCTAGTATTACAATCGATCTCTGCCTTCATTTCGGTGAGCCAATCCATGCCGAGGATTACGTTGTAATGATGCAACGGGGTGACAGCAGGTCAATGCGCACCATTCTGCTCCTTAAGTCTATTGGGCTATCTTTATAAAACTTAGTAGTGTCGGAGAAGGTCCGTGTCGCGATAAGGACTCTCACCCCAATCATGGGGGTAGTGTTCAACCCCAAATGCTTGACTGTAAATCATGATACTATCGAAATAGTGGACCTAGTGTCCACTAATAGGAATATAGGTGTACCTTGAATATGGGCAGTGACTTTAAAGGCTAAAGGCGCTGCAACCGCTGGCTCAGATGCTCCAGCTACGAGTGCATGTACACGCGCTTATTGAGAACAATTTGGTTGTGCTGCCATAGGTCGTTGAGGCGGCCCATTTTGAGGTACGGGTAGTCGGTAAAATGGCTGTGTTGGTGGCACCGATCGTAGAGGTAAAGCTGATATAGCATATAGTAGCTGACAGTTGATCTTTTGAGGTAGCGTAAAACCATTGTCTATCATCTTAGTGAAACAATAGGTGTTTATATGGCCTATCTTCCTACAATAGATGCACCACAGATCTGATCGCCTCTGCTGGGTCAGTGGAGCCATAGGCTTGGGAGGCGAATCTGCATGTGGCCTCTTGCCGAGGAATGGTCGGTTCGACAATTCAGGCCGATGCCTCGGGCCCATGGGCATACGTGTATGGGACAGTCTATCTCCATCTTGCTTAGCTCATAGGGACATGTTCACTAGATCAACATAATTAGGAATGCTAGTGCAACACATCTTCATATGGATATCAGGCCGTAAACCCTCAGAAAATCGTCACATTGTCATCGGCTGGTCTGCTAGGATCAAAACTCATATCTGGCTAGCTCCGTAAAGTAGTTCTTGTACACAGCCATATTCATTCCTCCCCGTTGGAGGTGGAGAAACTTACCCTCCTTTTCATTACGATAAGTGAGGGGGAAGTACTTCCCATGGAAGTGAGTCTCAAATGCGTCCAGGTCCACATGTGTTCTGTGGGAACTATTCGTAGTATGTTGTCCCACCATAGACTAGCCTCCTTCTCAAACATATATGTAACTAGCTCTACTTGCTCTACCTCAGTACAGTGCAATGGTTTTAACATCTTGGATACATAATTCAACCAGTATTCAGCCTCCTTTGGTCTGTGAGTACACAAAAAAGTAGGAGGACAGAAACACTGAAAGCACTCAAAAAGGCCACTGGTGTTCATATTTCCAGCAGGCTGCACAGGTGGTGCGGGTGGGACCATATTCATGTTCTGGATAATGGCCCCTGCAATAGTGGCTCAAACTTACTACTGCTGCTGCATTAGGAACATCATTTGATCCAACCTATTAGGCGGAGGAGCTGCCTGAGGCATATGTGACGTCGATGAAGATGCACGGTTCTGTTATGAAACCGATGGTACACAAGGTGTTGGCCCATTAGTGGGGCCAGTGGCCGGCTGTGAATCCAGCATTGTTTCAAAATTTAGGCCCAAACTAGGGTCCGTCTGGCTATCGCTCAGGGGAGATGCCTCGTTAATCGATTCGCCAAGTGCAAGACGTGTCATATTCCGAGTGGTTTTCGGAGGCATTCCCTATATACAATATAGGGTGGAACATGTGTAAGATTTTGAATAACAACACTCAATTTTCCAAGCATTCTGTACATTTCAAATCAAAAGAAGCTTTATGCATTTCATTTAACCAAAATTGTCACAATACATGAGATGTAGTCTTACATGGATCATGACAAAAGATACATGTGAGTTAATCTAGTACAAGTTTTAACACCACCTACTCTAACATATAAGTAAGCTTAATAAGGCTATTACGAAGATAAGCAGGAAACAAGGAAAACCAAAAGACGACTACAACATGCGTCTAGTCCTCTGACTCTGGTGAAGGCAGAGGCGCACCCTTGTCCTGTATACAGCGAAAGAGGGTCTTCAAGGTGCGACACATTCTCTTAAATTTTTGTTTCAGATAGGCCTAATTCTCCTTGACCTCTTGTCTTGGGGCGGCCTGGTTCTCTTCAATCTGAGCCATGTGGGCTTCTAAGGCAGCCCGATCATGGCAGTCCTCACGAGTAGCAGTAGGAGGTCCCCCATATGAATCATGGGCCTCCTCTTCTTCCTCACTGCTTTCCTCATCATTTCCTTGCTCAGTACTTTCCTCTTCACTCTCTTCTTCAATGATGATATAGTTCGGGGTGTGGATATCCATATGGAGTTGGAAATCGAAATTTCAGGTGATCTTACAAATAAGTCGACCAAAAGGGAGTGAGGCATCTCCCTGTGTAGATCGTGTAGTACCCACAATCTGAGACAAGACAAATGTAGGCAGGCATAGCTTGTCTCCCTAACTAGCTCTATATAAAAAATCAACCATGAGTCGAGTGCATTCCGTGCGATTACTCCACCTGGGATACACGTAATATGTGAATATGTGGTGGAGCAGGCGAAAATCGTTTGTTATTTTGGTCGATGCAAGGCTATTTCCTCACCTCCACCACTCAAGCTGGTCGTAAAGGAAATGTTGAAATGGCCAAGCTATATGTCTTAGAGGAGGGGTGAATAGGACTGTGCCAAATTTTAAGATAAATACAGCAGAATATGAAATAGAGAATAGATAGCACTATACACTAATCACAGAATGGGAATGGAAAGCAGCCTAAAATAGAGAAATAGAAACATAAATTGTTCTAAGGACAACCTTACACCAAAAACCAAAGTTTATGGTAGGACAACCTTATTTCTAGAATAAGTAGAGAAACAAAAGCACAACATTATAAAGAGATAGCAAAAATATAATGTTGTAATGTAAATCTAAATTATTACAACATTCCCCACTGTGCTTGAAATGTAAAATTTACAACATTTACATTCCACAATTCTGAATGATAAAAGATAGGAAATATAAATCACACATCCACAACACAAAGAATTATAGTGGTTCGCCTGTGTGTTCACCAACTTTTAAATAACAGCCACACAGAATGCTACTCCACTCCTAATATCCTCACACAGGGGATATTAGCGTTCACTATCAAATAGGTTTTCACAGGTTCACCCAAAACCTTCACAATTGTGTCTTTTTCAAAGGGCTTACACAATTAAAAAACCCTCACTTCTGAGTTTTCTGGCTCTCCTCAGATAACCAACAACTTTGAGATTTTTCTGGCTTAACCTCAAATAAAACCAAAACAATGTAAATTACACAAATTGTAAAATACCTAATTTTCTCCTTCGTTGTAGTAGCCCAGAAGAACCAAGTCGGAGTAGAGATTTGAATGTCAAAGTTCAATGTCTAATACTCACTTTATAATGGTTCTAATAGATTTTAAATTAAAACAAAAGGTCTAGCTCTAATTAATTTTGATTTCAGAGAAAGGAAAACAACAATTCCTCTTTTTCATATTAGATTGGAATGCAAGAAAGAAAATCAATCAACAAAGCTAAAGAAAGAGAATATTAAATATGTACACTTAGCTTAAATGGAGCATTGACTTAACTCTCAGAAGACTGAATTAATTTAGGTCAAGTTCTTGTTTTATTCTGAGATTCGTGCTCTATTTATAGGTGAGCAAATCACACCTACAACTGGTCTAAAGACCTCTACGACTGATCGTAGGACCAATAGATGTTTGAAAAATTCAGGCACGATAAGATTTGGCAGTTTTACGACTGGTCGTAAGTGGTCTATGACTGGTCATGGGTCTCCTACGACTGGTCGTAAGTTCACATGACTAGTCGAAGCAAGTCGAATTTTAGTGCTGTACATTGAGTCGTAGCTCTACGACAGGTCGAAGATGCAGTCAACACTATACCTACGACTAGTCGAACAGTCCCCAGGACTAGTTGAAGTCTAACAGAAAATTTTTGATTTTTGTAACAAACTTATGACTGATACATGAATTTCTTAGACAGGTCGAAGTAGTGCTAGGACTAGTCAAACAAAGTCCAGGACTAGTCTTAGAACATACCAAACTCACTTATAGAAAATATATGAATTATGTATCCAAAATGACCTAATCTAAAGGTCAACCTAAGGTCAGTCATACCTTAGGAGTGAAGGTAGGACATTGAACATAGGAGACAAGTGACCTTTGAAAGTAATGAAGCTTGAAGTCTTGATGGAGCTCAAACTTGAAAGCTTCTTGAGATCTTGAGGTAGAACTTGAAAGCATCTTTGAGATTCTTGACTTGTGAATAGTGCTTGTCAACCTAAGTTGATCTTGAGTAGAGCATTGTTCTTTACAGATGCAAGCTTCATAATAGTGTCTTTGGCACCACAAATTTAACAACACAAAGGGTTATAAATTATGACACTTACTAATGTGTGCGGTGATTTCTTTCTCGTTCACTAGTAAGGTTTGTCTCGCTAGCATTTACAAGTCCACATTCCATTCCCATGATATGAGCCACCACATCTACATTAACTATGGCCTCCTCTCTCCCCAAAGGGATAGTAAACTGAAGAGGCTCCAATAGTGGGTTTCGTATATGAGCGTAGAAGGCTCGTACGATGCTTTCATTCGTATGAGTATTTCCCTCAAATATGGGACCCCACCCATTTTCCAGGAGCATGTCCATCACTGGGTACAGTCCAAACAACTTCTCATCAACATGAGCCTCGAATACAAATTTACGGCCACGGAACTTACTAAGTTCGATACCAGGTGGTAAAGATCTTTGGATGGGGATCTGCGGGTCAATATCCCGGTTTGATCTTCGTTCTCGCTCGACACTTGTGCATGCTTCAATGCCTGTTTTCTTCCTTGAACAGGTTGGGCGTCTAGGCCCAGCTTCATCCGCGGACACCCTCTTCTTCGCCATGAGGGAAAGGAGTGCGAAAATAGAGAAAATAAAGGTTACTAGCTCAAAAAGAGCCATGGAAGTGAAGAAACTTGAAGGGTGAGATGGGTTTATGGGTTTTGAAGATTATGAGACACAATGATGGGTTTTTGAGCTCAAATAGATTTGAAATGAGGGGTAGAAGGTGGTAAGAGATGGGTTTAAGAGAATGGTGAAGGGTGGGTGTGTAAAGTAGAAGAAGAAGAAGCTTGAGTATATGGAATGGAGATTTGAGACAAAAAATGGGATTTTGGAGGGGTTTGGAGGGTTTAGAAGCTTGAAATGGGCCTAGGGGAGTGAAATAGAGGGCCCCATATGTGAGACAAGGCCCCACATATGTGGGTGAGGGCGGCGAGACGCCGGAACAGCTGGAGGTGCGGGTGGCGTGCCGCCGGGCCTCTCTGGAGGTCCCGGTGGTGGCCACCCCCTCCCGGGTGCCGTACATGTGCGGGGGACCCCCTAGGTCCCACCAAAAACTGTGCTTTGGGCCCCTACGCCCATGTGATGTATTTTCTCAGTCCATCTCGCACATATTCACACTTTTTTGCATGTTAATGTTCGAGATTCACCAACTTACAGCTTAAACTTGTAAATTGACGGGTTAAAAAGGGTTTGAGATCATTTCACATGATCCCAAACGCATACAGGTTACATTTTAACAGTCAATTTCTCCCGTCAGTGAAACCTTAAGATCTTATGATCATTTTTACATTTTATCGGCCTCTCCTAAGTCAAAGTACGTCAGTGTGCGTCGTGTTGTCATAACCCAGGTCCAGTTTAATTTAAATTATGCTCTGACATCAACTTGTAACACCCTAAATTTCGAGGGTCGAGTAAAAATCAACTCCTGAGATCTAACACATCACTTATGCAACATAGATAATGATGTTTAAATGTTGTCCATATTAGTGCATTAAACATGAATGAGATTATACTAAATAAGCATATCACACTCCAGAGATAATTAAATTAAGCAAGCGGAAGACTGAAATAGGTATATAAAGTATATATAAGTGTTTCATAATCCCCAGAGTATGAGTACGTTACTAGGCTAAATATATATATGTATTGTTCCAAAATTTACAAAATATCTAAGTGTAAATGTCCAACTACTCTAGGTAACCCTATAATCCCGTCAAATCAGAACAAGGTCTATAAAGACTCACCTGACAGTTAAATATAGGAGAATTCCTCCTCCTCATCCATGAAGTCCATTTCAACTGCATAAACTCCGTCATTACCTACATCTACAACAGAGTCTGGTTAGTATTTTAAAACGCCGTCCTAGAGTAGGAGTGAGTGATCAACTCAGTGGTACTATAAGACAAAGGTTAACATGTTATCAATTCAGACAAGCAGTAATGATAAAGCAATACAACAAATATTCCTAGCTACTCTTATTAATGTAGGGATGATATGCGATAATGATGCATGCCCTCACCTACACTCCCTCAAGCGACTTCATCAACCATTTGCACATGGCAAACTCCCTAAACGTGCGCTTCCTCGTTAAAGCACATGCAATGCGGTACATGGTCGTGCTAGCCAAGTAATTAATTAGGCTTATTCGTATAGCAGATTCGGGAAGCTAAGGTACCTCCCTTTACATCATTAACCCAAACGAGGATCCATCTAGGTCGTCAATCCTAGTTAATCACATATGATTAGCAGGTTATAGAGCATCACCCCTAATGAAAGTAGTGGATAGGCAAATTCAAGAGTTTATACTCAAGGTCACTATGGGAGGCTCGTCACCTGAACGTAGGCCGACAGCTTGAATACAGTGTCCCATACCATTATATTCATCTCACGTGTTTGGTTTGCTCACTGGTCACTACGGGGAGACTCATCACCTCAACATAGGTCGACAGCTCAACCATGGTGTCCTATACTACCATGCCCGACTCATGAGTCTTAACGGATCATGATATCATGGTTGAAACAGATTTTACATTGGTAAGTGGTACCTTAGATTCAAGCAGTAGTGTCCATACATGGTAAACACACAATAGGCCAATCGGGTTATTTAACAAGTTCGATTGGTATGAGCGCATGCTGAATTAATCGACATAAAGTGCATAAGCATTCCACATCACCTAACCACTGTCGACAATCGTCGTACGGCTCAGATTCATCAAACGTATCTAATGTGGCGAGACTAATTCAGCCAGTCAATCGGGAACCATTACCGATTGCTTGGACTACGTAATAGTCCTAATCATACTCAAATGCAGGACGTGGATACATGTGATAATCATATAAGCATTTAACAAACAATTCAAGTGAATCTTTCATTTATGCATTTTATCAAACACAATGAACATGTTATTTTACATATGCATTCTATCCATAAATCGTGCATTAGAAATTTAGATTACATGAGGGAAATCATAAATATGGATAAGGTAGTTGCGAATCCTATCTCAATACCCTATATAAACACAATTCACCAACAATTTCTCATTTAGACATTTTATCAAACACTTAAACTACACATATATACATAGACCAAATTAGTTACAGCATATATTATGACAAATCCTTTCACAAAAGAGTTGTCATACAAATAACAAACATGAATTCTAGATTAATAATCATGGCAAGCATAAATCATAATTGCAAGTTCATTCAAACTTTTCAATAAACACATGAAATGCATATTTGTTCAACATAGTTCATACATGTGTAATATATAGAAAACGTCGTATCTAAGGTCATATGGTAGCAATCAAGTCAGATATAAATCATTGCTGACATTAAAAGCATTGAAAACCATAACCTAAACATTTATAGTCTACACCTTTCATCGGATTGCTCATTTCAAATCCTACATACCCGTATACAGAACAACGGGTACGTAAATTAGGAAATCTGTTAACTAGGTTAACAAACAACTATTCTAAACCCTAACTACGACATTAGGGTTTGGATTTCTTACCCAAATCATAGTTAGAATAGTTCTCGTAGCGATGGTGGGGAGGTGAATCAGCACGTGGAGCAGTGGGGGTGAATCCCAGCAACGATCTCCTGAACTCTCTATCTTCTTCTGACTCCTCTTCTTTCTTCTCTCATCTAAGGTTTGAGAAATTCATATGGAATGGAATGGGGTGGTTTAAGGGCATTATATAGGCCCAGAACTGATGTCAATGGCCCAAGGTGTTTGTTTTGGGTAAACGGGACTCATCTGCGGGTCCATTACCCACTTACGACATAGGGTAAGTTCCTTTATGATGGATCTAAGACAGGTTATGATTTCGGTACGATCGGATTAGGGGATCTACCGTGGAGGACATGTATCAAATCAACGGTCGTTGTCACTCGATTAGGGCTACAAGTTTACAGATATGTGCAGGAAAATTTTTCTAATCCATGGGTGAAGTTTGGTCAGAAACTGACAGTCCAAAATCTTCAATTTTGCTCGCAAGCGAATGGGCCAATTCAGTTAAGTGCTAGTTCATTTTCTAACGATATTCGCGTTTCTCACACACTTCTCTCAGGGCCCAAGTTGTGCATTTTTTGGGTACTATTTGGGCTCGGTTCTCGTAATGGTTGTCAAGCCCATTAAGGCGGTCATAACCCTATAGTTTTGCCGTAATCGGACTTTCGACATACCGTCCAAGTCTGATATTTATTTACAATGTGCTCCTGAGAGCAACTGGGTTTTGGGATTTCTCTGAGGTTTTTAAGTAATGTTGAGTTACCAATTTTAATGGTTTTGGATCTCGCCAGTCGTATAAATAATG
Source organism: Magnolia sinica (assembly GCF_029962835.1). NCBI lineage: Eukaryota > Viridiplantae > Streptophyta > Magnoliopsida > Magnoliales > Magnoliaceae > Magnolia > Magnolia sinica. Next base: position 63,962,127 of record NC_080579.1, read on the forward strand.
GTTCAACCTAATTTTACCGATTATTTAGTTTAATACTTAACTAAACTTTGCCTAAATTCTATAGAACATGATCCTTAAGGATTTCTGCTTGAGGTGATAATCAGGTCTTTGTACAGATTTTTCCAAGACATTACAGAACTGCTCTAAACATTGGAAGAATATTTCATCTTCCTCTTGGGCGAAGTTCATGATTGACTTTCTATGGGTGTTCATCAGCTTGTGGTATGGGAAAATTTTCTCTATGAACTCCATTGTCGTTTCATTCCATCTATCAATAGATCGAGGATGTAGTGAATGCAACAACATAGCTTTCTATTTCAAAGAAAAAGGAAATAGTTTCAGCCTGACCGTGTCATCGAACATGTTTGGAAAGTATAGAGTGGTTATAATCTCGTCAAACTCTTTCAATTGTAGGTACGAATTTTCATATTTAAGCCCATAAAATTTTGGAAGGAGTTGGATCACCCTTGGCTTAATATCCATGTGTCCCATATATTTCTTAGAAACCATGCATGAGGGTGTACTCACCCCCGCCGGTTGTAGATAATCTCATAAAGTACGAGGTGGGGGTGTTTGATGCACCTCATTCTCATCCTGTACTTCCCTAACCCTAGGTTGAGGTTGTCTTCCTGGTTGATTGACCGGTTGATTGGCAGCGATAACCTCAATTAATTATGAGGATCTTAGGTGGTGTCTAATCCTTTGATGAATAGATAACCCCTCAACCAATCCTCCTCCACTCAAAGGATGTTGAGTGTTGTCACGGACCCAGTTGGGCATGAAACACTCTCGGCCCTCAATTTCAGATTCCAACCTAAACCTAAAGGAAATAAGGGAAATAGAAAGAGAGAGGGAATTAGAAAGAAGTTACCAAATTAGAGTTCGTAAATTAAGATACTGCAAAACAAAATAAAATAAGTCAGTTTCTAAAATAAAATTTCTGAAATTAGAAAGTTTATGAAAATAAAAATAGAAAGATGAGTTAGTTTTAAAATAATAATAAGAAAGCAACCTAGTTTCTAAAAACAGAAAATAGAAAGTTTCTAAAAAGAGGAAGAGTTAGTTAAAATCAAATTAGGAAAGTTTCTAAACCTAAAATTAGAAAGCTAAGTTAGTTTCTAAAATAATTCAAAAAAAACCCTAACCTAAAAATAGAAAGTGGAAAAACATTAATGTTAACCTAATTCTGAAACTAGTTAATCTCAAAAACACAGAACCGTTAATCCCTGGCAACAGTGCCAAAAACTTGTTCACAACCCCAAGTGTGGGGTCGCGATGTAGTAATAATCTCGGTGAGACCAAGTTCGAATCTATCGGGACTAATCTCGTGTGTATTTTGAAAGTAATTAGAACTAGAACTAGAAGAAGATGTGAAACTAAATCTAAATTAATTGAGAGAGTAATTGTGATTAAAGTAATTAAAAGTAACAAATTCAAAGGTGGTAATTAGGGTTTCCAAGGATCCACTTGTAGAGATAAGGGAGATCTATGCTTGATTTAAGGACACAACTAGAATCAGAGTCCCATCTTATCCAATTAGAAGATATCTCAGTAAAACTGAATATGAACTTCCTTTGACCTAATTCTCAATGGATGAGAGGTGTGAGAACTGGAAGTGATTTCATCACAAAACCATGCCCAGGAGACAAGGTAAACAACAGGATTTACCAATCCCACAACCAATCATAAGAGAATTGGGAAGATTAGGTAGGATTCCATCACCTAACCATGCCCATGGGATGATGGTAAACGACATAATTTTCTAATTTCACAATCTCAATACATGAAAAAGTACATAATCAAAGCTATCGTAGATATATTGTAATTTGCACCACAACAAACCATTAAAAATTGAAAGTATTTCTTAAATATCAAACTAGAATCAAAGATAGTTCAACTTAAACATGAATCAAAGAATAGAAAACATCCCATCACGCTACAAGCTTCACCTCTTAGCCCTAACTAAGAGGTTTAGCCAACCATAAACATGATTGAACTAAAATCTCTTAAGAAAAGCACAAAAACAACTAAGGAAAAGGAAAAAAAAAACTCTTGACAATGGCTTATTCATGCTTTTGCTCCACTCCTCAAACCCTAGAAGATGCATAGGAACATTCTAGGGACTTTTATTTATAGCTGTGCATCACCTCCTTTCACACTGAGTTGGAAAATTTCAGTAACCGCCTCAAATTTACGCAGTTCGCGCAACATCTACGTAACCCTCAACTGGTCGAGGGTTTCCTTCGACTGGTTAAGGATGATGGGAAATTAGAGGATTTTGTTGCTGGAGTTTAAGTTAAGGAAGCTTCGACTTGTCGAGCAGGAGCCTCAACTGGTCGAAAGAGGGCTTAGACTAGTCGAAGCAAACAGATTTTTAGGGTCCCTTTTCTTCACTTCAAGTCTTCAATTCTCTTTATTCTTCACTTGGTTTTCTTGAATCTTTGGCATGTAAATTCTTCATTTTTGGTCTCATAAGATCCATCCTTAGCTTTGGTGTTTCTTGAGCGTTAAATCCATGATTTTGGCATCCTTTTTAATCCAAGCTCTTAAATTCACCTTGCAATACAAACATGATTAAAATAAAACATTAAGCATTATCATGCTCATAAAACTAAGTAATAAATGGGGGATAATATGTAATATTTGACCCTTAACATTGGCCATTGCCACTCTTCTTATTAAAGATCGGCTGTTACTGCTCTTCTGTTTATTGAGTTGGCTATTGCCACTCTCCTTATTAAAGAATCGGCCGTTGCCACTCTTCTATTTATTGAGTTGGCCATTACCACTCCCCTCATTATTAAATCAGCTATTATCGCTCTTTTATTTGTTATGTTGGCCATTGTCATTGTTTGAGTTGACTATTGTCACTCTTCTTTATATTGGCCTTGTGCTATATATCTTTAAAGGGCTTAAGCATGTGTCTTGATATTCCAGAACCTCCTTAATTCAGTTTATATTCTCTATAAATGTAAGTACTATGTTAGGAATCTCTATTCTAGCAATCGAATAAATATCATGGATGTAATGCGTTTTCGGTTGCGGCCCTAAGGCGACACATAATTCCATGTTTCATAGGTGATGATGTATAAATTGGTACATGTAAATCATTATATATACATGTTACATCAATTCTTTTCTTTTGGGGGTTAGATGCTACATTTAGTCACTCTAATCTGGTCTTTTCTTTTGGAGGTTGAATGTTGTAATTAGTTACTCTAATCTGGGTTGTGTAATTCACCCAGTCATGTGTTGTGTTCATCTTTGGATAATCGCATAAATCCATGTTAAACGTGGGATACTCTGGCGAATCTCCATAGTATGGGATCCAGAGCGAGCTGGATAACTCTAATCATATTCCACATTGTGGCGATTGCTAAGTGTGATAAACCACATATACTTTGCTAGGAATGCATCTCATGTAGATTTCTTATGCATATTGATACCTCTTATAATTGTGGAGTACGGGACATATCAGAACCTTTACATTGCTTTTATGAATCTCTTGAATTAGTATTAATCTTAAAGGATAACCATCACTATGAGTAGGGCGTTAACCCTCTCCAAATCGTACAGATAATGCAGGTGATGTACAAATTGAAGACCTAGAGGACCATCTCTCTATAGAAGACTATACTGAAAGAATCTGAAGATATTTTTAATATGTAGTTTTATGCTTCCACTGCGAACTCGATAAATGTAATAAGCTCCCATTGAGTGGGCATTTGATTATTTATTGAATTCTTTTACAATGATGAAATAACCAATACAGTTGATTTTATTCTTATGAATGTTACCTTCATAAATGTATCCACATGTGATCCAAATGAAATTAAAAATAGGGTGCAATTTTTAAAGCATCCAAGTTTTACATTATTAACACCTAGTTTTATCGGGCACGAGTATAACTCTGGTCGTGAAGATTCGGGGAGTTATAGTTGGTATCAAAGCATGAGAATGAGATTAACTGAACTTAAGGGAGTGGACCATCATAAACTTTACGCTATTAGGACATATACATATACTCAATTGAACTCTCAAAGAAATACGAAGTTGAGAAATTAGAAACCTATATTCTGGTTCCCCATTGGAAACATTAGGTTAGATGTGAAATTTAGAAACTATGAATTTAGGTACCCCCATAATAAATCCCTGAAATTCTTAATAAAACTTATCCTGAGTTAAAAGTCATCTTGAGATAGGAGCGACATCAGGAAGGACAAGTCTTCCTTATAGGAATAAAGACTTCCCTAATGATTCCAGAATTTAGAACTATTTCAACAAAATTCTGACATATTGCCAACCTCCACTAATTACATATATAAGACATGTCCGAGAATTCTGAAAATTTTCAAATATATCACTTATGTCTCCATCAACCTTCCTCTAAAACCTCATCTCCATTGTTGTCTAGTCTGGTTAGGATACCTGGCTTTTACCTAGGTGACCTAGGTTCAAATCCTAGCAACGGAACCATAATCAGGAAATGGTAAGTGGGTTAATCCAATTACTAAATCTCGGGGTTGAGATTTTATTTAAGGGGGGTAGATTATAGCGTCCCGATTTCCATATAGCCAATTGTATGTACACTTAGACGTATACATCTACCTCATGAGGAATATAGTGAAATATTAAATATAATGGATTAGTGCAAATAGAACAAATAAAAAAATCTTGGGGATAAAATTATGTTTAAGGGGGATAGATTGTAACACCTCGAACATTTCAATACCTGAGTATTGAAAGTTCTAGAGTGTTACCATGGAAAGTAACATAATATGTACATGTGTACGATACAAATCTAACTATCCTAACCTTACATCTATTCCCTGATATTAATCTAACAGTTGGGAATGATCTCCAATCATAGATCCAACAATCTGACTGTTGATTTTGAGGCAAGACCATCCATCATGTGATTTGACATGTGTACATTCCCTTAAATAATTCGGTGAATAACCCTTTATACATAATGATTTAGATATAAGTTCACATGTAAGAGTAGATTATAAACGTGCCTATAACCATCTAGAACCGTTATATCTCCCAAAACTCTTAGATTATTAGTAATTATGAAAATGTCACTAACCTAGACCCTGAATTCTAAATCACATGGTTTCCCTTATCCATTTAATGGGAAACTTTATACCATGCCTAATTATCCTAAATTAATCATACACATCGAATTTCAGCCCTTAGATCATGGTAGAAATGACCCAATGGATAGATCATCCATTAACCGTCGATTTTGGCGCCACCTGATTGTTGGATATGCTTCAACTTTAAACTCAACTCCTCAAATTAGATGGGAAAATGAATGGACGGTGTAGATTTCTTAGAAACATCACAGTGGACCCCACCCTGCATTATGCAAGTGCACAACAGGTCATCTCTAGCCGCGCACCGCATTAAAGGTCGAGTCAAACCACGTTTGACCCGACAAAATCCTGAAAATGGAGGGATTTCACCCTGCCAATGTGTAACAGAGAATATCTGTTTCCAGACCCGATGGGCCACCATGACTGTCCAATAGGATGATCAAGACCGTCAATCCTATAAAGGAGCTCGGACTGATCAGAACCTAGCTGACCCCTTGCTCCCATGCAAGCACACGTGCCCACAACAACGTTCACAATAAGTCCTGCCCTTAGGAACTCGAACGGACAATGTCTGATTTACGAACACTGTGGCCCACCTTGGTCATCCGATGGAGTGATCTAAGTCATCCATTGTGCCCCTAGGTCAAAACTAACCGAGCCCTAGCTCTCCCCCTATGCTAACAAGCCGTCACACGTACGTAATATTGATCACAACAACATGTTGCGAACTATAACGCATGAATGGTCATCCATTGGGACGAGACGTGGGCCACTAATAGTATCCAGATGGGAGATGTAAGACCCGTATCCTACGCCGTACCATTCCGTAGGCTTCCACGATTCTCCAGGTCGAATTCCGATGACCTGCGTTCTGTTATCGAGGTTTGCGCATAACCCTAAGTCATGTTCCGTATTTCAGAATCTGCTTGACCCGAGACTTATACCTGTGCGACCGCGCCGTCACCGCGATTTCAATGCCGTGTCTCGCGCACCAAGGTGATACCCTGACCAGGAGATGTGGGCCTGCATTCAATTCGAGAGAAAAACACCACGCATTTGTAAAACCCAAGAGAACATCACATCAAATCCCATCAATCCCATCACTCAAGTACACATCACCTCACATGTCAAAGTACAACCCCATCCCCAAGCAACCCCCAAAGTCAAACTCTCTCTAACACAAAGTACACCCATCACTCACTTCACCCATCACCCCATCACTCACCTATCCATCTCTCTCTTATTCTCTCTCATTCTCCAAGCAACTCCAACGTCTCAACACCTCCATGAGAGAAAGCTTGGTGTAGCCCACCTTCTAGCTCCCATCTCCACCACCTAAAGATCATCTCAACCGTTAAAAATGCATCCTTGGAGCTTTAGATCACATCGGTGAAAGGAAGAGTCCAAGATCTAATGGTGGGTGATTTTATGGTTTTCCACTGTTGATTTCGTGATTTGAGGGCCCACATGTGGTGGGACCCATCTTGATGTGTGTATTGTATCAAGGAGGGGCCCATAGTGGTAGGGTCCCTCCATCACCATCCGGTCCCTCTCTCTTTTCTCTAACTCTCTCTCTCCTTCTCTTTTGGTGTTGGAATGTGGCCCACCTTGCTGCTGGATCTTTGGCAGGCCCAGGATTTAAGGGAATCATAAGTATCAGTTTGATCCAGTGGTGGGCCACGTCGATGTGGGTCCACCTTGATGTATTTATTATACTTACACCGTCCAGCAGATCTAGACGGTGGAGATCCACCCACGCCGTGATGTATTGGTTTCATCCAGACCGTCCAGTTAGTGAACGTTCAGGTGCTGCTGGACTGTGCAGGGTAAACACATGCAGCAGCTTGACGCTGCAGATGGTGGGCCACTCGCGTGGGCCCCACCTTGCTGCACGTGCATACCCCCCACACCGTCCATCTACTCTGGCAGCATGTGGACGGTGGTGTGGGACCCACCTGGATATGTATCTTATCTAAACTGTCTGTCCATTTGGAGGTTCCATCCATGCCGTACATTTATTTTGACAGCAGCAGCAGCAGCTGCTGCTGACGTCTGCAGTTGGTGGGGACCACAATATACCATGGGTTTCATGATCAGGCCGTCCATGCCTGGACAGTTCTTGGCCCTAACATAAGGTATGTTTTATATCCACGCAATCCTGACCGTCCACGTGGAATACCTCACATCTAGTTCTTGGACATGGGACACCACCAGATGTAAGCATTTCATTCACCCGGTCCGCACGTGTGGGGCCACATGTTGTGTGTTTTGTTCTAGCCCATCCACCTCTCACATGTGTGGACATATTGATGTATGTGCTTTACCTACACCGTCCAGTGCGAAGGCCTGGACGGTGAGATCCACCTTGATGCGTGCCTTCCACACTCTATCCATCCACTTGAATCGTGGGCTCACCCCACACGTGTGACACGTGTGGTAAGTGGGACCCACGTTGATGTATTTATTGTATAGCTGCACCGTCCACATGGACGGTGCTTGTGAACCCATTTGATGAGGACGGTTTAGCTGGTGCATTTCACACCAGTTTATAGCTGTTGTATTGCAGCAGCGAGTCCCAAGGACCCCACACACGAGAAATGTGATTCGTCCATGCTGCCTTTCAACACGTGGGACCACCATGACACATGTGTTTAATCCACACCATTCATAGATGGTGGGACCCACCCCTGATAAGTTTTACCTGACCGTCCATCAGAGGACGTGTTGGACAGATGTCCAGCATTTGTGGGGACCACCCAGATATGTGTTATATCCCATCGTCCATTGGATGGTGGGGATTATCCGGCTATGCAGCTGCTGTGTCTAGACATCAGTGAGTTCTATGGGTCTAATATGGGTTGGTAATATCTAGACCGTCCATCTGGACGGTGGGACAGCTAGTCTCACAGCAACAAGTTCCGTGGGCCACACCAATGTATGTAGTTCATCCAACGGTCCACCTATCTGGACGCTGGTGGGACTTGTTTTAAAATGATAATAAGAATAAATAAATAAAATATTATATATTTATATATGTTGAGGTGGTTGTCTGTATGTGTGGGCCCCATGTGGGACCCACCTTTTTGGAGGATTTGGATGGCTGGCGTGCGTTAATCAGCAGCCAACCATGCGGCTATTGTATTTGCGGTGGGCCATCACCTGGCGCCCACCTTGATGGTGTGTTGTATCCACCGTCTAACTCATGGATGGTGGATCCCCATCTTAATGCACGTGTATTATCTATGCCATCTAGCTGTTTTGTTGGGGGACCCACCCGCTGTTGATGTCAGCACATTCCATGGGTCTCATGTGATGTATATGTGTATCCCAGCCATCCTGATAGTGGGACCCGCTGCTGGACAAAGTTTGGAAGGTGCTGATTTATATGGACAATGTTTGAGAAGTGTTGGTCCTCATTGATAGGCCACGAGCCTCATGAATTGATAGTGTACAGTGATACACATGTTACACCTACAACTATTGGAATGATTTTGATACAGTCCAAGCCACTTTAGGACCATTGGTATGACCCAACCATGAGGCCCATTAGGATGCACTTTGGCCCATGGGCGGGGCCCACCTGTTTGTATTGTTAGGCCCAGATACATGGCCCATTTGGTGCATACGAGGCCCAAGTAGTGCGGCCCACTTATTGTATATGAGGCCCACATGTGAGGCCCATGATAATGCATTTACGACCCATGGCGAGGCCCAATATGATGTATTCAAGGCCTTGGGCAAGGCCTAATGAGATGTGTGTGTGGTCGTTTCGTTGTATATAAATCCCTAATGTGAGCCGCTGCTTGGAAATAATGTTGGTTAAATGACCACATTGATGGACAATGATGGTTCGATGTCCTCATTGTGACCTTCCCTTAGGCCTTGTTAGGCCCATTCTCATCATTCCCTTAGTGGGTTAACCCAAATAAGTGGGCCCCATTTGTCATAGACCGATGGTTTCGTGCTATCGAATTTGATATAACCATGGCCGAGGGCCGATCTTTATATATTATGGTTGATTGGTTGTTCATCTATGGATCCTGCGTTATTTATATGCCGAGTATCGAGGCCTTTTATCTTAATCGATTACCGATTAGCGATCGAGGCTATTTATCTTGACCGATTGCCGATTAGCGATCGAGGCCGTTTATCTTGACCAATTGCCGATTAGCAATCGAGGCCGTTTATCTTGACCGATTGTCGATCAACGATCAAGGCTATTTATCTTGACCGATTACCGATTAGCGATCGAGGCGGTTTATCTTGACCGATTACCGATTAGCGATCGAGGCCGTATATCTTGACCGATTGTCGATTAGCTATTGAGGCCGTTTATCTTGACCGATTGTCGATTAGCGATTTCAGGCTGTTTATCTTGACCGATTGTCGATTAGCGATCGAGGCCATTTATCTTGACCGATTGCCGATTAGCGATCGAGGTCGTTTATCTTGATCGATTGCTGATTAGCGATCGAGGCCGTATATCTTAATCGATTGCCGATTAGCGATCGAGGCCGTTTATCTTGACCGATTGCCGATTAGCGATTTCAGGCCGTTTATCTTGACCGATTGTCGATTAGCGATCGAGGCCGTTTATCTTGACCGATTGCCGATTAGCGATCGAGGCCGTTTGTCATGACCGATTGCCGATTAGCGATTGAGGCCGTTTATCTTGACCGATTGCCAATTAGCGATCGAGGTCGTTTATCTTGATCGATTGCTGATTAGTGATCGAGGCCGTATATCTTAATCGATTGCCGATTAGCGATCGAGGCTGTTTATCTTGACCGATTGCCGATTAGCGATTTCAGGCCGTTTATCTTGACCGATTGTCGATTAGCGGTCGAGGCCGTTTATCTTAACCGATTGTCGATTAGTGATTGAGGCCGTTTGTCATGACTGATTGCCAATTTCGATTGACTTGACCAATTGCTGATTAGCGATCGAGGCCGTTTATCATGACCAGTTGCCGATTCCGATTGACGTGATCGATTTGCTGATTCCGATTATTAACCGATTTCAATTGTCGAGGCGGATTATCGAGACCCATATGGTGTATATGTGACTCGTAGTTGAGGCCCTTTGTGATGTATGTTAGGCCCATGGTGTTGTATATTTTGCCCTTGTGTGAGGTCATGGGTTCATTATATGTTAGGATCTATGAGGGTCATTCCTCGGGGATAATATTGGTTAGATGTCCACATTGTCAAGGTCGATTGTCGATGCCATTCATTGATACGATTATGAGTATGTGACTGCATAGCATCATGATACATGCCCAAACGCATCATCTGTATGTTTGTTATGAGATGTGGTTGACCATTGCATATTTCATTAGGCAGATTGTTATGAGACTCCCTAATAGGCGGAGGTTATCTCACATGAGCGCACGGTATGTGCAGGGTTGATGCATGACTGGATTGTATGACTCATGCATCTTGCATTGTATGCCCTAGCGACATCAGGGTTGTAGCCTCCACAGGCATATCGTGGATGGCCAGGCGGGACACCGGAAATCTGTTCTACATGGGGTGCTATAGATATCCCTGGGTGAAAGTCCCTAAACCCTCTTGGTTCCAGAGGTTGCTCCAACGTTTAGACCGAGTGGATGCATGAGCGCATGAGGGTCGTATACCGTTAGGCCGCATCTCCCACTGTGTCGTGATCGATTGGAAGGGGGCACGGCCTTACCTGCCCAAGAGGAGGTGGCAATGCTTGGCTGAGTCTGACCAGCTCGAGGAATGGGTCCGCTGTCGACGAGCCGGGCCCGATATTGGCAGGCGGATAGTGAGGTCTCTTCTACTCACCTTATTGTGCGTGATGGGACAACAATCTGGTTTGGAGTGTAATAGACCCCGGTGATTTTCCAGAGAGGAACCGTACTGATGTGTGGACTTATCGAGCAGGCGTTACATACTCATTCATTCATTCATTCACTATCCACTCAGGCTGGTGGTGCGCAACTAGTTCATTCGCATGACTAGGATTTCGGTTGGGCGTGCGACTAACCTGAGATCAGGAGTTTACCACATTGAGTCTGACTATCCAAATTTAGGTATGAGACTGGTTTGGATAGAAGTCCCTTGTGATGGACCCCGTGACCTGCGATACTACGTACTACCATCCCGACTTCACACTCCAGCATGGTCATTCCATTCGCACCACATATCGCATTACATCTGCCGCGTATGACATTTCGGGTTACTATGTTTATGCATTTATATGACCTAGATACAACTAACGGTATTCGTGGACTCATCAGGATTTGTATATTGCATTGCATTAGCAGCATCTGATATTTAGCTTGTTGTCTCCGCATTGCATAGTTGATCTACATTGCTTCATCAGTTTATGATATTGTTTTTATTATATTTTTACGTCGCATAGCCTGGATAAGACTGGTGGTATTTATGGGCCTATCAGTATGTTTTCGTATTACTCTGATTTCATATGATTTATGATCTTGCTAGTGTTTTTGATATTGTATGATTATGGGTTTATCAGTATTTTCGCTTACTCTGATTACTCTAATATTGCTTACTTGGCACTTATCTTATGCACACACTTACACCACCCTCTAAGCTTTCTATAAGCTTATGCACGATAGATGCGTGCAGGTGATGTTAGGTTGAAGCAGTGTTGAGCTTGGAGTGTGCAGCGACCTTCTGGAGCTTGATTTTCGATTTATGTATTTCCTTTAGCATTGTACTCAAATGATTACATTAGTGGATATGTGATGATGATATTGCCTTTGTGAATTGGGTAATCTTGTGGTTATGCTTATTATGAGTTAAATGTACGTTGGAAAAATCCTCCTTATAGGATCCCAGGATCGGAATCTAGCGTTTGGACACTAGGAGCCGAGAATGGGGTACTACGGAGGCTGTCGACACCGGATTTTGGCGATCGGGATTCCTGTGAATCTGATTTCTGGGTTTGGGCGTGACAGGAGATCTAACCCATTCATCTTGACCCTGGGTCAAACCCGACCGAACCTTTGCCTTTCCAAACCTGACCCAACCGTGTGGCCAAACAAAAGTCGGTGTGCGAATTCCCAATTACACAAGAAGCTTCTGCGTAAAGGGAAACTGGAGGGTGTTGTTTCTGATTCTCTTACTGCATAAACAAAGATACGCAGGGAGAATTGTCGGTTCAGATAACCTATAAAAGGGGACCTACTATCCGTAAGACAAAAAACAAGAAAAGAAAGACAATAGGAATGAGAGAGTGTATGAGGCGCTGCTGGACATTCCACCCTAGAAAAAAGGAAAAGAAAAGGAAAGGAAAGAAAGAAAGAAAGAAAGAAGGAAAGGAAAAAGAAAGGAAAGGAAAGGAAAAGAAAAGAGAAGGCAGGAGAAAGAGAAAGAGAGAGAAAGAAAGAAATGAAGGGAAAGGAAAGAGAAAGTGATAGAGAGAGAGAGAGAAGAAGAAGAAGAAGAAGAAGAAGAAGAAGCATGCCGAGTCTTCCTCCTCTCATGTCCTCTTCCTTCTTCTTTTCCAACTTAAATCTGGGATTCAATTCCTTGAGATGAACTTACATTTAAGGCGAGGGATCCATTAAAAGCTTACATTAATTCAAGATAACATAATCTACTCTGTTCCCTCACATGCTTTGAACTTTTCCCCTTACAAATATAATACTTAACTTACTGCCACCAATTCTTTACCCGTTAGGTATAATGATTAGGGCGGAGATTGATTCTTACGTGAACCTTCTAAATTTAGGTGAGGATTTCATCCTTTAAGCTTATATGAATTGAGGGACACTGATACAATGAAGGTAGAGGAATTAGTGGGATCTCTACAAACCTATGAGTTGAATTTCAAAGCTCCCAAAAGTAAATCCATGCTCTAAAATCCACAAAATTCAAATCAAAAGACTCAGATAATGAAGAGAATGAGGATGAAATGGCTATGCTTACTAAAAAGTTTTATAGAATTTTTAAAAATAAAAATAAATCTGATTTTCAAATACTGATTGACAAAAGAAAAGGAAATTAAAAATCTAAATCTAAAGACTCTCAATGTTTCAACTATTTGAATATGGGCATCTAGATGCAAAATGTCCTAAGAAGGGTAAATCTAAAAGAAAAGTCTTGATCGCTACATGGGATGAATCGTCTGAATCTGAATCCGATTCAAAAACTGACAAATCAAATCAAGAAGCTGAAAATAATCTAAAGGTGTTTATGACCTTAGCAAGACTTACTTCCTCAAATGAAGTTGAAACTTCTGATTATGAAATGCCGAGAAGTGATGTTGAAAATGAAGAAGATCTTCAAGTAGCCTATGATTCCTCATATAAAGAAAGTTGTAAGATTGCAACAAAATTAAAAATTCAAAACGATAAATTTGTAGATTTAAAATTAGAACTTGAAATTTTTGTTTTGGACAAATCACATTTTTCTGATTGTTTTGAGAAAACCAAACTTGAACTTAATTAAAAAAAAAAAATAAAATTTGAAATTGAAGATTCAAAATTGAAAATAAAAATTTACTATTAGAAATTACTTCTCTAAAAAATTCTAAAGAGACTTGGATATATACTCAAGGTGACCCGAGACTTGAAAAGATAGTATTTACATCTCGTCAAAGTAACAACAAATCTGGCTTGGGATATACCAAGAATTGTTCATAAAAATCTAAAGATACAGCTCCTATATTTGCTAAAGGTAAATCTTTAAACTCTAAAGAAGAAACTACTAAGGAAATAAAGAAAATGAAAAAATCTCATAAAAAACCTTTCTATCCAAAAACTAAGTCCAACTATCAAAGAAAAAATTATAATCCGTCTTTAGCAGATAAGATAGTGAACTTACTTAAAGAGCTTTTGAAGTCCAACTCTAGAACTATAAGAGTAAGTGAGAATAAGAAAAAAAATTGATCTGCCATTAGAGATCCTCCTAAACCCAAAACCATATTTGAATGGGTTTCAAAAAATAAGTGTCTTGTTATCCACACAGCTTTCAAAGCTAGTAGTCATTCAAGATGGTATCTGGACAATGGATGCTCTAGACGTATGATAGGTGAAAATGCAATACTCTCAGACATCAATCAAATTGATGTAGGTTCAGTAACATTTGGAGATGGCAGTAACTGCAAAATCAGCGGAAGAGGTAATATAAAACTTCCCAATCTTCCTATGTTTAAAGATGTTTTATATGTTGAAGGTTTGAAACACAATTTGTTAAGCATATTTCAAATTTGTGATAATAATCATAATGTTAAATTTTCTAATCACGAATGTGAAATACTTAATAATCAAGGTCATATAATATTAAATGGTCGAAGAACCTCTGAAAATTGCTATATCATTGATGAATCATGTTCCTCGAGTCACTCTTGATATATGGTCCGAACAGACGAAACTGAATTATGGCATTAACGTCTTGGACATGTAAACTTTAGAAATGTATACAAACTGAGTAAGAGAGATCATCTTTAAGGCTTACCCAAGGTTTTTTTTTTTTTTTTTTATAAATGAAAAAGAAAGTATGTGGTACCTGTCAAATAGGCAAACAAATCAGGAGTATTCACAAGAAGGTAAACTCCTTAACAATATCTAGACCCCTCGAATTACTCTATATGGACCTTGTTAGACCAACCCAAACAAAGAGTATAGGAGGTAAAAAATACTTTCTAGTTAGAGTTAATGACTACACTGGATATTCATGGGTCTTCAAAGTCGGATGCTTTTGACGAAGTCAAAAAGTTATTTAAACGCATTCAGACAGAGAAAGAACTATCTGTGAAAAAGATAAGAAGTGATCATGGAACAGAATTTCAAAATAACAATTTTGAGAAGTTTCATGATGACTGTGAAATATTACATGAATTTTTTACTTTTAAAACTCCTCAACAAAATCGTATAGCTGAAAGGAAAAACAGAGTTCTACAAGAAATAGGGACTGTTATGCTTAATAGTAAAAAATTATTAAAAAAATTTATGGGTTGAAGCTGTCAACACTGCTTGTTATATTATTAATCGAGTATATGTAAGCTCAGGTTTAAATAAAACGGCTTATGAACTCTGGTATAACAAAAAACCATCAGTTAAATATTTTCATACTTTTGGAAGCAAATGCTTCATTTTATGAGATAAGGAACATCATGGAAAATTTGAAGCAAAAAGTGACGAAAGTATTTTTCTAGGGTACAGTTTAAATAGTAGAACATATCGTGTCCTAAATAAAAGGACCGAAGTAATACAAGAATCCATAAATGTCATAATTGATTATCAAACCATCACTCCAGCTAATAAACATGATGATGAGGTTATTATATTCAATTGATCAACACCTTTATCAAAATCAGATAGAATTGAGAATAGACTAGTCAAAGACCATTTAACTAATCAAATTCTTGGTAACCCTCACACTGGTGTTCAAACCAGAAGACAAGTTGAAAACATTTGTAAGCATGTATGCTTTACTTCCCAGATAGAACCATAAAATGTAAATGAAGCCTTAGCTGATGAAAATTGGATTTTAACTATGCAAGATGAACTAAATCAATTTGTCAGAAATGATGTTTGGTATCTAGTGCCTAGACCATTTGACAAACATGTGATTGGAACTATATGGATATTTAAAAATAAATTTGATGATTTTGGGAATATCTTAAGAAACAAAGCAAGATTAGTTGTACAAGGGTTCACCAAATTGAAGGAGTTGACTATGATGAAACTTCTGCTCCACTCGCTTATCTTGAATCCATCAGACTATTTATCTCCATCGCATGTCATAAAAACTTTAAAGTTTATCAAATGGATGTTAAAAGTGCATAATTAAATGGTGATTTAAATGAAGAAGTTTATGTAGAACAACCTAAAGGTTTCGAGGATCCTAAACTTCCTAACAATGTATGCAATCTTAAAAAGGTCCAGTATGGATTAAAACAAGCTCCTAGAGCTTGGTATAAAAAATTTAAAAAAATTTCTTTTCAGTCAAAATTTTAAAATGGGTAGTATTGATAAAACTCTATTCATCAAAAGAATTAATGAAGAGTTGTTGATTGTTCAAATATATGTAAATGATATTATCTATGGATCAACAAATGCTAACCTTGCTTTTAAGTTTGCAGAGTCTATGAAATCAGAATTTGAGATGAGTATGGTGGGAGAACTGAACTATTTTCTTGGACTTCAAGTGAAACAACCTGAAGATGAAATTTTCATATCTCAAACTAAGTATGCAATAAACTTAGTAAAGAAATTTGGGTTTAAGAATGGTAAGAACTTTTCTACTCCCATGGCTACAATACTCAAATTATCTAAAGATGACACAGGTAAACGCATTGATCCTCATCTCTACTGTAGTATGATTGGTAGTCTCTTATATTTAACAGCTTGTAGGCCTGATATCACTTTCCGCATAGGTGTATGTGCCAAATATCAATCTAACCCTAAGGAATCTCATCTGGCTGCAGTAAAAAGAATAATTAGATATGTTGTCCATACTGTTAATTTGGGTTTATGGTATCATCATGATACATCCTTACAAATTGTTGGATATATTGATGCTGATTGGGTAAGTAATGTGGATGATAAAAAATCCACAAGTGGTGAATGTTTTTACATCGGAAATATCATGTCTCTTAGATTGCAAGAAGCAAAACTTAGTATCATTATCCACTGCTGAATCTGAATATATTGCGGCAGGAAATGCATGCACGCAATTAATGTGGATGAAAAGGATGTTAGCAAACTATGGTATTGATTAAGAAACAATGCATTTACACTATAATAATACCAGTGCAATAAATATATCCAAAAATCATATTCAACATTCTCACACTAAACACATTGATATTCGATATTACTATATCGGAGAATTAGTTGAAAGCAAGTTTGTTATACTTGAATATATTAATACTGAAAAACAACTTGTAGACATTCTAACAAAACCTCTTAATAGTGTCAAATTTTTAATTTAAAAAATGATATTGGTTTATGTAGTGATTCTTAAATAATTATTCTATATTACAATTTGTTGTTTTACATATTTGCTTTAAGAGAATAGTTTTTTTCTTCATGTCAATATTTTAATAATTATTAAAAAAATTCGTCCAACCCTATGTTGACCACCCGATTCGGCCAACTAAGGACGTACTCGGGCTAGCCGAACCATGCGCAATTGGGATTTTTTTCAAAACCCTCATTTCATTCTCATCTTCTTTGGTCAGTCGGTGGTTTCTTCGGCCAACCCATCACTCTAGTGTTCTTGTAAGTGAATATTTTTAAGTTTCCTTCTAGATTTAAGTTTCTTATCATGGATTATTGTAGATTTCATCATCTTTCTTGAATCTAGAACCCTATTTTATTGGGTTTTTCATAGAAATCTAATCTAGATCTTTTCCTTATACTTGTTGGTACTTTTTTTTTGTAATATATAGTCATTTTCTATCATGGAAACTCACACTAAGTGTACTGTGTGATGCCCACGGACTAGTTCTTCCTCTCGATCCACTAATCGGGTTGTGCGCTCTATCCGTTTGCCAGAAAATGTACAAGATTTTTGTACCTGTAATATTCTCATTGAGCGCACTATTAATACAAATCATATTACCTAATTTGGTCTTGTAGAAATTCTATCCGCGATAGGATGGGATAAGATTTCCGCATGAGGTAGTGCATCATATTAGTCTATCGCAAAAGGGATGTATGCATCCATATGTACCGTGTCTTCAGAACAATTAACATTTTGCATTCAGTTTGTGGAAGACACAGTCACTATTAACCCTTCCATCATATCATCAATCTTATATATTAATATGGCAGAAGAGGGAATCTCTATTCCACCAATCTTTAAAGATATCTACCCAACGGAAAGAGATTCTCTCACTAGATAGTTATGCGGTTTTAATGCAACATGGAGTAACCATAACTCACTTCCCACCTACAATCTTCTTTCAAAAACCATGTCATACATCGTATTTCACTTTGAATGTTTATCCTCATGGTAGGAATAAGATAGACCTTACTCCCTACATGATGCGTATCTTTCATTCAGTCATTTCTGGTTTCTATATTTGTCTTCCATCTTTAATCACCTATTAGATCATTCAGTATCATCTTCATTCTCATCATGGCTCTATTCCTTTTGCATATCTCATGACTTGCATTGCTTTGCACTATAATGTTCAAATCCATGCAATTGAAGCACCGAAGTCTGAGCTCCCATTTGGTAATGTTAATCTCAACATGATGCAACTTGATCTAAGGCCTGAGTAGGGAGGAGATCAAGAAGTTGTTCCTGAAGAAGATATTAATATGGATGATATCTTTGCAGATTTGAAAGAATCTGATGATACTAATGACTCTGACTTCCAGCCCTCTCAGTTCTCAGAGAGGTTGAATAATTTAGAGAAAAATGTAGACGACCTGCATGTTTCTTAGGAAACATTATTCCAGACTCAAAAACAATAAATGAAGTACATGAAAAAGTACTTTCATCGTTTCAAAAGGAGTCTGAGGATTAATGACCCTGACATGCTGACACCATCATCCTCTAATTCTGACTGATCCATTTTAAATTCTCTTGGTCTGTAATAACTTAAGATACATTTTGTTTTACTCTTGTTGACATACATTTAGATACTATATTATGCCATGCTTACTCTATGCAACCTTATCCTTATGTCATTTGCTCCTTTTTTACTATATCCTTTTATGCTTCATTGATTGCATCTTCCTTTGTCAACTTCTAACAAAAAGGGGGAGAATATTTTGTCATATGGATATGAGATCATCATTTCACTCATTTATGAGCACACACATTTGCATGCACTCTATGAACTATATTTTTTGTAGATATGACTAAGTGCTCAGGGGGAGTGATACAGATGCATGATCTTAGGGGGAGTAATAAGATTAAAAGTGTCAACTCAAAAGATTTGTGTCGCTTGAGATGTTGTAATATGTTGTGTTGAGTTGTATTGTTGTATAGGTGAGTTTTGTCACGAATTTGACAAAGGAGGAGATTGTAAGTGCTTATACTTAAAGCACATTTTAGTTTGTTAAATTTTGTAGTCCGGTTACGATTATAAGCTCGAACTGAAGATAAACTATCAAATCGATCAAGCATTTGGAAAGAAGGCTCAACATCTCAAAGTAAGACTATTGATAATTTGAGATTCAGAACAGTTCGTATGAGTCAACTTACAGGTGGTATAAACCTAGTTTGACCATAGGTTAAGTGTATTTCACTCATGCATATTTAGAATCATATTTTATGTTAAATACACTCAAGTTAGGCCAGCCTAAAGTCCGATTTAGCCAACCTAACCATTTAGGCCAACCCTACAATATTTGGTCAAAAAGACAGATCTGAAAAGATCCTTTTGCAATAGGTTTGACCAGCCCAAATTGGGGTTCGGCTAGCCCAAGGTGGTTTCGGTCAAGTTTCAAGCAATAGAACAAAAATTAGATTTTGCACCAATTAGGCCAACCGAACCTCCTGCTCGGCCAACCGAACTTGGACTAAGGTCAATCGAAGTTCTGAAAGATTTTATCCCGCAATATTCGAATTCCATTGGAACATAATCTTTGAAGTTTGGTCAGCCGAACCGATTCTCGAGTCAGCCAAACTATTCAGATCCTTAGCTATAAATAGAGGCCTTTTCTTACTTTAAAAACAACGAAATTCAAAGTTTCATATTATATTGTAAAGAGAAATTCTTCAAGCCTCCTTGAGCTATTTATGTTGCAATTCTTATTATTATTAGCTCATTCCATTCTCCTTCTCAAGGTTTGATTAAACTGCTCTGACAGGGAAATCCTTACTTTACCTTGAGAAAAGGGAGAATCGAATCTGCAGCAATAGGCTTTCATTTATTTCATTGAAAATCTATTAGATCTCTTTATATCTTTTTTAGTTGAACTCATATAACAACTTCATCAATATCCTAAGAAGAAGATCGCTGCATTCATGCTACAGCTACGACTTCGACATGCTAAATCGAAGATTAGTACTGTCTTTTAAATTATTTCAGTTTGTGTTTTTTTGAGATAGTCCGAAAATCTCAGCGGGTTTGTTTGTGGTGATCCCATAAAATCACAAACTGGGTAGGATTGTGATAGCCTGTGAAAATTACAATAACTATATAAGGTTGTTAAGGTGAACTTGGAAAACCTTGAAATAGTGAAAGCCAAAATTTTAAGAGTAGTAATTTTGGGAGTGGAGTAGGTTGCATTGAGGCACCAAATCATTATAACTCTTTTGTGCAATATGGTGATTGAATATTATTATTTGTGCTATTATTGTGATTTACTTATTCTTTGTATTAATTTGGTATTTTAATTTTAAAGACGTCATGACATAGGTTGTCCTACCTAAATCTTTTAAGTGTAAGGTTATCTTACGAACTATTTGATATGAAGAATTCAATAATTTGAAAAATTGTATTCCATTGATTTATTATTCCATATTATATCAAAATATTTAGCATTGTCCTATTCATCCCCCTCAAGGACATCTAAAGCTTGTCCTTTGATTTTCAGTTTTCTATGGTTTATTGTGACTTCAATTATAGTAGTTATTGTGAAAGCTTTGAATATCTTCTTATATGTTTTGAAATTATTGAGATTGGTAAAATTTGTGATTCACCATCGTCTCCTGGGCATGGTGGATGATTGAATTCCCTTTCAATCATCACAATAGTGCTTCATGTGGGAACTAATTCAATTGAAAGTTCAGGTAATGGATTAACTACTTTATCTTCCAACTAAATAGGATAGGAGTTCGATTCCAATTGTGTTTGTTAGATCAAGTAAGGCAACATCTTAATAGTTATAAGTTGATCCTTGGTGCTCTAGTTTTCTTTTTATATTGGATAATTCTTCACAATCATTCTCTCAATAATTCCATATTCTAGTTTAGATCTTATTCTAGTTCTAGTTCTAGTTTATTTTAGAATACGTATAGGTAAGTCCCTGTGGATTCGACCTCGGTCTCACCGAGTTATTACTACATTGCAACACTGCACTTGGGGTTATGAACACATATGCCCTGAGTATCCGCTATCTAGGTACCACTTTGTACTAGTGTTTAAGAGTAGTGTGTATAACTAGGCAGATAGTCTTGGTCTTTACAACCCATTTGGACACAACCCTCTTTGGCCCTGCATTGGTAGTAGGAGATGTGGAAGATTTCTTTAGTTCTCATCTAATAATTAGCATATTGTTCCTAGGGGATTTGGGTTTAGGGACCAACTAATCATTTTCCAAATTTACCTGGTTCATCATTTCTCTGGTCTTTTGATTCAGTTGGTGACTTGTTTTTACGGCTATACACAAACTGAGTTAACTCGGTTAGCTCGCTCGACTCGACTTGAAAAAGCTCAATTCGACTTGGTTCGAAACTGACTTCGAGCCGAGTCGAGCTGATTTTTTTAGCTTAAAAAAATTTCAAACCGAGTTCGAGCTTGTCCAAGCTCGACTTGACTCGAATCAAACTTGGATCGAACCAGTTCAGTGACTCAATTACTTCGATATTGATGTTGCTCACCAAGTGTTTGATGGAATGACTCAATGAAGTGTTGGTTGGTGGCAAGGAAGGTATGTTTCATCAAACAAATAATCTTTTTTATTGATTTTGCACCCATGCAGTCCAATTGTCCAGCTCAAGGCGTGGACCCCACCACTGTATTCATCAGATCCTCACCATCCAGTCTGCTGGACGGTGGGAGCAACACCCGATGTATGTGTTTTATTTCCACCCGGTCTATCTATTTAGAACATGGGCCCACCCCACACATGTAGCACATGTGGGGGGTGGGACCCACCTTGCTGTATTTACTATCCACGACGTTCAGATCATCCAGACCGTCTGTTAGACGAACGTCCTACCTCATGGATGATGGACACTGGGCACCCTTTTTCAAGTATAATATAATATAATATTATATATATATATATGAGTGTGTATATATATAATATTAATATAAATGATATTATATGGTGGGCCCTACATGGGACCCACCATGATATATGTGCTTTATCTTGCTGCAACAGCGGCCGTGGGACCCACGTGTGTGTGGACTCCACATGATGCATGTGTTGTATCAATGCTGTCCATCTTTTTATCCACACTCATCCATCTATTTTACTAATGGGTCCTACACATGTGGACCCACCTGCCACGTGGGACCCCCTCCGTAATGTATGTGTCATCTGCACCGTCCATCTGGACGGTGCAGATGACACTCTTGAAATATTGCATATTGGACCCCATTTGTTACTTGGTTTTATGAACATGATAATGCTTAATGTTCTATCTTAATCATATTTGTGTTACAAGGTGAATTTAAGAGCTTGGATTGAAAAGGATGGTAAAAGCATGGATTTAACGCTCAAGAATCATCAAAGCTAGTGGGCAGATCGATCATTAACAGTTTGGGACCACTTGATCTTTGGATATGCCTCAGTTTTGACCTCAACCACTTAAATTAGATGGGAAAGTGGATGGACAGAATAGATTTCTCAAAACATCAAGGTAGGACCCACTTTACATAGTTGGTGTACACAGCAATCATGCACCCGCTATCCACCGGACCAGCCAAAATAGTCAGCGACCGCTGACCCGCACGAAATCGAAAGTTCATCTTTCGCCTACGAAATGGAAATAGTGCGTCTTGCGGATGGTCCTTGTGGGCCAACATCTCAATTCATTAGTTCGATCCGGACCACCCATTAAACTCCAATGGATTGATTGATCCAGACATAAAAGAGGAAATCAGAAGAGGACAGCTAGATCGGTTTTCAACCGTTCAAACGCAGGATGGACGATAGCAAGAAAAATCCCGTGGGCCACACTGAAACCGAGTTCTACCACGTCATCTCCCACCAAAATTTCACCACGAATCCAATGGGTGGAGTGGATTTCTCCGCCAGCACCTATCATGGGCCCACCAATCATCACAATGCAAAAATTTGCGCAGGTCGTACGTCCGAGAAAATCGGACGATTGAGCGCAATGGGCAATCAAAACAGGGACTAAGGGGCTGATCTAAACTGTCCAAACATAGTAAAGGGGATTTCAACCCTTCCTGTGTGACCGGATTTCATGGACTGGAGGATCGTTCCTCTCAAACTTGGATCAAATGCAAGACGTTTCTGCATTTTCGCTGCATGCGTAGTCTGCTGCGAATTAGAGTGCGGAAACAGAGTCAGTTTTTTATCCCAGCCGACCTACGGAAAACCCATATAAAGGGGAGAGAGAACGTAAGAGGGGGAAGGAAGGAGGACAGGAACAAGAAGAGAGAGAGAGAGCGTGGAGTGTCCGTCTTCAAAGATTTTTTTCTCCCATTTTCTAGTTTTTCTTAGTTAGTTTTTATTAAGAGATTTTAGTTTAATCATGTTTATGATTTGCTAAACCTCTTGGCTAGGGCTAAGAGGTGAAGCATGTAGCATGACCAGTTGTTTTCAATTGCTTTGATTCATGTGTTGAACTCTCTTTGATTTTAGTTTGATTATAAGAAATACTTTTAGTTTTTAATGATTTGTTTTGACTTAAATTACAATGGATCTGTGATAGCTTTGAGTATGTTCTTTTTATTGAGATTATGAAATTAGGAAATCCTGTTGTTCACCATCATCTCCTGGGCATGATTGGATGATGGAATCTTCCCTAACCATCACAATTCTCTCAGATTGGTTGTGGATTGGTAAATTTTATTATTTGTTTTGTCTCATATCAATTCTAGTTCTCATACCTCTCATCCATTGAGAACTAAAGCAAAGGAAGTTCAGATTTGATTTTTAATGAGATATTTTCCAAATGGATGAAGATAGAACTCTGATTCTAGTTATGTTCATGAATCAAGCATAGGTCTCCCTGATCTCTACAAGTGGATCCTTAAAAACCCTAGTTTCCCACCTTTGAATTCATTATTTTTAATTACTTTAATTACAATTACTTTCTCAATTATGCTAGAGTTAGATTTTCATCTTCTTCTAGTTCTAGTTCTAGTTACTCTCAAAAGACACACGAGATTAGTCCCTATGGATTTGACCTTAGTCTCACCGAGATTATTACTACATCATGACCCTACACTTGTGGTTGTGTACAAGTTTTTGGCACTGTTGTCGGGGACTAATGGTTGCATTTTTCTAAGTATTAACTAGTTTTAGAATTAGTTTAAGATTATGGTTTTTCTACTTTCTATTTTTAGGTTACGGTTTTTTCTGAATTATTTTAGAAATTAACTTAGCTTTCTATTTCTAGGTTTAGAAACTTTCCTTTTTTGTTTTTAGAAATTTTCCTAATTTGTTTTTAAAAACTTTCTTTTTTAGAAACTAGTTTACTTTTCTAATTTGTTTTTAGCAACTAACTTGTTTTGTTTTGTTTTATAGGATCTTAATTTAGGAACTTCTAATTTGGTAACTTCTTTCTAATTCCCTTTTCTCTATATATTTCTAGATTTCTATTTCCTTTTTCTTTTTAGGTTTAGGTTAGAATCTGAATTTGAGGGTTGAGAGTGTTTCATACCCAAGTGGGTCCGTGACAACACTCGATGTCTCTTGACTAAATAAGGATTGGTTGAGGGGTTATCTATCCATCGCAGGATTAGACACCACTCGAGATCCTTAGAGTTAATTGAAGTGATGGCTGCAAATCAACCTGTAAATCAACAACTTCAACCTAAGGATGAGGAAGTTCAGGATGAGAATGAGGTGCATCAAGCACCCCCGCCTCGTACTTTACAAGATTATTTACAATCGGCGGGGGTGAGTACACCCTCATGTATGATTTTTTCAGAAAATATAGTACATGGATATTAGGCCAGGGATAATCTAACTCCTTCTAAAATTTCATGGGTTTGAATCTAAAAATTCGTATCTACACCTGAAAGAGTTTGACGAGATTATAACCACTTTATACTTTCCAAATGTGTTTGATGACATGGTCAGGCTGAAACTCTTTCCTTTTTCTTTGAAAGAGAAATCTAATATGTGGTTGTATTCACTACGTCCTTGCTCTCTTGGTAGATGGAATGACATGACAAGAGAATTCATAAAGAAAATTTTCCCATACCATAAGACGAACACCCTTAGAAAGTCGATCTTGAACTTCGCCCAAAAGGAAGATGAAACATTCTTCTAACGTTGGGAGCAGTTCAAGGATCTTGTCAGTTCATGCCCACTACACAGTTTTGAAACGTGGTGCATCACGAACTTCTTCTATGATGGATTGACATCTCCCATACGCCAATTAGTCGAGACAATGTGTAATGGGGAATTTATGAATAAAAGTGTCGATGGTGTGTGGGACTACTTTGATAAGCTTGCTGAAAACACACAATCATGGGACGTCTCTCCAAAATCAAACACCATGTCTAGGCTGACTTAATCCAAAGAGAGGGGTGGAATGTATCTCTTGAAAGACGATGATGATATCAATGCCAAAGTGGCTAATCTCACCAGAAAACTTGAGGCCATGGAATTAAAGAAGGATAAGGATAAGGAAACTGTTGGCAGTATTTGTATTTGCAACATTCACACGAATGAAAATTGCCCAACAATACCTACCTTTCAAGAAGTGCTGAATGAGAAATCTAGTGCCGTGAATAATTACCAAAGACCTTTCAATGGACCTACCTCCAATACATACAATCCTAGTTGGAGAAATCATCCAAACTTCAGTTGGAGAAATGGACAAACTATTACACCTCAAGGTTTCTTCAACCAAATTTCGAATTAAGAGAAACCTCAAGAGGATACAGTTCTAAAACATCTTCAAAAGCAAGAGCTTTTCAATCAGGGGATGCTACATGTAACATCTTGGATTTTTCCTAACTTAAAGATGGACGTCCTTAGGTAATGGGTCTATCATAATACCTTATCGACTTCTCAAAACTTAATCCTAAAGTCTCAAATCCCCTTTCAACCCATTTCCTTAAAAAATCTCACCTTTTACCACCTTATTATTTCTAAATAATTTCATATTAGACACTAATCCTAAAGTATAAATGATGAATAACAATAGTTAAACAAAAATTTACTATAAATAGTAAATATATAAATAAAATGGATTTTTAAACATTAACCTTATGTAATATCACAAACTAAATATGTTAATTAGATAGAGCAGCTTCCCCTACCCTAAAATCATATATTGTATGTCGAATAACTCATTTTGGTTTGTAAAATACACCCGTTTCAAAAGTCGCATGGCAGAACTACCACCAGACACCATAGGGGGGTGCGGCGCCACCGCTCGGTCGGCGGTGCGCCACCGACGCACCAAATTTCGGTGGACCCTCGCAAACAATTTTCTGCATTTTTTGACCAACTTCAAAAAGTCATATCTCCCTCAACATAACTCCGATTTAGGTGATTTAAAAGCCAAATTGAAGCTTGATAAGTACATTTTCATATAAAAATAAGTGAAAAATAAAATAATTTTTTTTAAATATAGTTAAATATTGGTTGATGTGACAATTATCCAAAAATTATTAGTTCGGATAATTACTACTTCTAGAATTTTTAGAATTTTTTAAGAATACGAAATCTAATGAAATTTGGTGGAGATAAAGTAGACTTGATGATGAACTACTAAAAATAATAATTAAAATAATATACTAACTAAAACTACCAAAAAAGGACATAAAACTACCCTATGACCTTATTTTGTCGTAATTAGGGCAGAATTTAGTTAAGTACTAAACTAAATAATTGGTGGATTTAACTCGAACCACCATTTCCACAAATGGTAAGACCCAAAATCATTAATACCATTGATTAACATCCCTTAAAAACTTAAGAGAAATCCCAAGAGCCTATCGCTCTCGGGAGTACATTGAAACTCCTTATCGGACCTAGACCGCACGTCGAAGGCCCGATGACCGCAAAACTATAGGATTATGTTCGTTCTATTGGGCTTGACAACCATTGTGGGAACCAAGCCAAGAGAGTGTCCTAAAACACAGAACTTGAACCCTGAGAAAAGTGTGTGAGAAACATGAATATCTTTAGAAAATGTAATGAAACTTAAGTGAATTGGGCCATTCGTTCATGAGCGAAATTGGGGATTTCAGACCGCCAGTTTTTGACCAAACTTCACTAAGGGAAAAAGAAAATTTTCCTCCTCATATACGTATACATATGGCCCCGATCGAGTAAGCATGACCGTTGATTTGATACGGGTCTTCCACGATCGATCGGCCTATCCAATCATACCGAAATCACCTCCTAGCATAAATCTATTGTCAAGGAACTTACCCTATGATGTATGTGAGTTGTGGACCTCCCTATGGGCCTTGTTTGTCAAAAACAATTGCCCTTTGGATAGAAACCAAGTATACCATGGCCCTGAGGCCATCTGCATCTGTTATGGGCTTATATAAAGCCCTTAAACCACCCCATCTCTCCCTTATACGAATTTGCTCCAAACCCTAGGAGAGGAGATAAAAGAAGGGAAAAGAGTGAGTAGAGAAGAGAGAGTCTGGGAGATCGTTGCTGAGATTCTCTCCCACCACTCCACGCACTTAATCACCTTTCCACTTTGCTACACAATCGTTTTCAACTTCGATTTGGATAAGAAATCCTAACCTTAATCTTAATTTAGAGATCCAAACTGAGTAATCGATGGAATAGCTAATCTATTTCATTGCTTAGGTGCTCGATGTTCTATTTTCAAGCACATAGGATTCGAACCATGTCTGAATCGAGTATTCCGATGAAAGTTGTGAACTATAAAAGTTTAGGTTATGGTTTTCAAGGCTTTCTATGTCAGCAATGATTTATCTCTGACATGATGGTTGTCATATGATCTTAGTTACGACGTTTTCAATAAATTATACATGTGTGAACAATGTCAAATATATGATTCATTCCATGTGTTTGTTGAAATGTTTGAATGAATATGAGATTGTGATTTATGCTTGTCATTATTTCTATTCTAAGATCCATGTTTGTTATATGCTTTACAAACGATGTTGTATAATGAATTGCTATAATTCATGTCGTAACTAATCTAGTTTATGTATTTAGTAATGTGTAGTTTAAGTGTTTGATAAAATGTCTAAATGAGAAAATGTTGATGAAT
The DNA here is from genome assembly GCF_029962835.1 of Magnolia sinica. Lineage (NCBI taxonomy): Eukaryota > Viridiplantae > Streptophyta > Magnoliopsida > Magnoliales > Magnoliaceae > Magnolia > Magnolia sinica. Next base: position 63,990,271 of record NC_080579.1, read on the forward strand.
TGTATTTAATAAGGGTATTGAGATAGGATTTTCAATTACCTTATCTATATGTATAGTTCCTTCATGTAATCTTAATTTCGACTAAGCAATTTATGGATGAAATGCAATATTTGGTAACTTTTTTAATGTGTTCGATGAAACGCTCAAATGAGAGTTGTATTTGGAATGATTGTTAAATACCGACATGCTTATCATATGTATCTATTTATTACATCTGAGTAAGGTTAGGACTACAATATAGTCCAGACAATCGGTAACAATTTCTGTTTTGGGTGGAAGAATTAGTCTCGCCACACTTGACACGTTCGGTGAATCTGGGTCGTACGATGATTGTTGACAGTGGTTAAACCACGCGGAGTGCTTATGCGCTTCATGTCGATTAATTCAGCGTGCGCTCGTACTAATCGAACTTGTCTAATAAATTGATTGGCCTATTGTGTGTTTACCATGTATGGACACTACTGCTTGAATCTAAGTTACACTTTTCAATGTGAAAAGCCACTATAACCATGGTACCATGATCCGCTAAGACTCATGAGTTGGGCATGGTGGTATGGGATACGGTGGTAGACCTATCGGTTTATGCTAGGGTGATGAGCCTCCCCGTAGTGATCAATGAGCAACCTAAACTCGTGAGCCAAATATGGTGGTATGGAATACTGTATTTGAGCTGTCAGCCTATGCTAAGGTGACGAGCCTTCCCGTAGTGACCATGAGTATAAACTTTTTTTTTGAATTTACCTATCCACTGCTTTCCATTAGGGGTGATGCCCTACAACTTGCCTATCGTATGTGATTAACTGAGATTGATGACCTTAGATGGATCTCCATTTGGATTAATGATATAAAGGGAGGTACCTTAGCTTCCCGAATCTTCTATATGAATAAGCCTAATTAAGTACTCGGCTAACACGACCATGCACCGCATTGCATGTGCTTTGGCAAGGAAATGCACATTTAGGGAGTTTGTCAAGCGTGAATGGTTGACGGATTCGTTTCGTGCGAGGGCATGCATCATTACAGCATACCATCTCTGCATTAATAAGAGTATCTAGGATATGATTGTTGTACTGCTTTATCAATACTACTTGATCGAATTGATAACATGTTAACCTTTGCCTTATAGTACCACTGAGATGGCCACTCATTCCCACCTTGGGACGGTGTTTTAAAACACCAACTAGACTTTATTATAGATGCAGGTGATGGGGAAGTCTATGCAGCTGAGTTGGACTTCGTAGGCAAGGAGGAAGAATTCTCCTACGTTTAGATATCAGGGGGGGTCTATGTAGACCCCGTGCTGATTCGACGGGATTACAAGGACTTATGGATTAGTTGAATGCCTTATATTTTGATATTTTGTCTATTCTAAAATGATACATGTATATGTTCAGCCCAATTATATACTGACACTCCGGAGTTTGTGAAATACTTTCATATTGAGATACTTGTGCTTCAGACTTCTGTTGCTTAATTATATTATCTCTGGAGTATGATATGTTATTTTTAGTATAATCTCACTCATGTTTAATGTATTGTTATAGATGACATCTAAACATCATTATCCATGTTGCATAATGATGCGTTGGATCTCGAGAGTAGAGCTTTACTTGACCATCGAAATTCAGGGCATTACACTACAAGCCTTTCTAGACCTTACAAAAGCCATACAAGGGCTTGACACAAGGAATACGATTGAGAATAAGGGGAGCCTTCCTTCTCAACCTCTTCCTAATCCAAAACTATAATATGAAGTTAGCGACCCAAGCTCTTCAAACCAAATGGAGCAAGCTAAATCTATCACCACTCTTAAGAGTGGGAAGACCATTGACAAAACCATTCTAGTTAGGGCTAAAAAGCCTAAGGACCCGGAAGAGGATAACGATGATAGACCTAGCACTGCTCCATAAGAATTAGAACAGGCACTTTAAGGCAAGCTAGTTGCCCCATTCCCGCAACGGTTGGTTGCACCAAAATCTCTCTCTAACTCTCAAGACATTCTAGAGGTATTAAAATAAGTGAAGGTCAATATTCCTCTACTGGATAAGGTTAAATAAATACCTTCATATGTCAAATTTTTGAAAGACTTGTGTATGACCAAAAGACGACAAAATATTAAAAAGAAAATCTTCTTAACTGAAAAAGTGAGTGCCATCTTAAAGCAAGATGTGCCACAAAAATTCAAAGATCATGGTAGTCCAACCATACCTTATGTAATTGGGAACTACTGAATTGGGTATGCACTTCTTGACTTATGAGCAAACATAAATTTGATTCCCTACTCGGTCTATAAATAGTTAGGTTTAAGTGAACTGAAACCCACCCTAACCACATTACAACTTGTTGATCACTCAGTTCGTGTACCGAGAGGGATAATGGAGGATGTGTTGGTCTAGGTTGGCAGATTCTACTACTTGGTAGATTTTATCGTCCTGGATACGGAACCCATCAGTAACATGAGCACTAAAATTCCCATCATTCTTAGTCGTCCATTCCTTGTCACTTCAAACGCAATCATTAATTGCAGGAATAGATTCATGAGTATGTCTTTCGGGAATATGACATTGTAGTTTAATATCTTTTTCAACACAGACAAATGATTAGAGGATGATTAGAAGATAGAATACTTCTAACCTATTCCTCTGACCCTCTAGAGATGTGCTTGGCCTACTCCCATGATTTAGATAATGATATAATTAGGGAGACAGGTGCCATGCTTAATACCGCATTGGTACTTGAAGTTAACTGATAGAGGCCACAATTTGAAGAATTTCCCCAAACCGAAGTAGTGCCTCTATTGTCTAGCCTCAAGGCGCCGAGCTTGACCTAAAAATGTTGCCCTCATATTTGAAATATGTCTATATAGGTCAAGATGAGACATACCCGGTAGTAATTTCATCCCACCTCGAGCAAGAGCAAGAGAGTATGCTCATATCTACTCTCATTGAGTATAAGAGAGCTCTTGGATTGTCAATTGCGGACCTCAAGGGAATTGACCCTTTGATTTGTACTCACCATATTTATCTTGACGATAATGTAAAGACCTCTCAGCAATCACAGCATAAACTAAATCCAAACATGAAGGAAGTGGTTAAGGCCGAGGTTCTTAAACTATTGGATGTAGGTATCATATACCCAATATCCAGTAGTCATTGGGTGAGTCCAACTCAGGTGGTTCCTATGAAGTCCGAAATCACCATCGTAGCCAATGCCAACAATGAACTCGTGCCAACTAGAGTTACTATTGGTTGGAGAATGTGCATTAACTATAGGAAGTTGAATACCGTCACGAGGAAGGATCACTTCCCTTTGCCCTTCATTGATCAAATCTTGGAAAGGCTAGTTGGTCACTCATACTATTGTTTCCTTGACAGGTATTCGGGCTACAACCAAATAGAGATAGCTCTTGAAGAGCAAGAAAAGACCACATTCACATGTCCTTTTGGCACCTTTGCTTACCGAAGGATGTCATTTAGACTATGTAATGCCCCTGCCACTTTTCAGCGATGCATGATAAGTATTTTTTCTTACATGGTGAGGTAATATTTAGAGGTCTTCATAGACGACTTCTCTATTTTTGGTCCATCTTTCAGCGATTACTTAGAAAATCTTAAATGTGTGCTGAAAAGATGTGAAGAAAAGAATTTAGAACTCAATTGGGAGAAGTGTCATTTCATGGTTTGTAAGGGAATTGTCCTTAGACATATCATCTCGTCTAAAAGAATTAAGGTAGACAAAGCTAAGATTGATCTTATCTCTAACCTACCTCCACCCAAGAACATCCGAGACATGCGATCCTTCATAGGACTGAAAAGCCCTAGCTATATGTCCTAGAGGGGGGGTGAATAGGACTATGCCAAATTAAAACTTTAATAGTGGAATTCAAATGAATTAAGGAAAGATAGCACTTTAAACAAATCACAATACAGAAATGTAAAGCAACCTCAAATAAAGAGATTGATACCAATGTTATTTTAAGGACAACCTTGCACCATAAAAACCAAGGGTTTATGACAGGACAAGATTATTAGAACAATTTGAATATTAAAAACTCAAACTGAAAGGAAATAAAGAAAATAGCAAGAAAAAAATTCTAAACTATTACAACATTCCCCACATGCTTGAAATGTAAATATTACAACATTCACATCCACACATACATCCCAGAAATTTGAATGATAAATAAATAGAAATTAAACAAACATTCAAATCACAAGACACAAGAATTATAGCAGTTCACCTGTGTGTTCACCAATTGTTAAACAACAGCCACACAGCTTGCTACTTCACTCCTAATATCCTCACACAGGGAATATTAGCGTTCACTATGAAAATGGGTTTCTCAGGTTCACCTAAAACTTTTAAAATTGTGTCTTTCAACTGGGCTTACACAATTCAAAAACCCTACGTTCTGAGTTTTTTGGCTCTCCTTAAATAACCAAGAAATTGAGATTTTTCTGGCTTAATCTCAAATAAAACCAAAAGAAGAAAATTTATAATAATGTAAAATACCTGGATTTCTCCTTTTAGTAATAGCTTGGAAGAACCAATCAGAGTACAAGTTCGAATATAGAAGTTCAATGTCTAATACTCACTTTGAAATGGTTCTGAGTTCTAATTGATTTTAAATTAAATTAAGTTGGGGTAGGTCTATTTGATTTTGATTCCAAGAAGTGGAATATCCCAATTCCTCTTTCAAATTAGATTGGAATGTAGAAACAAAATCAAATAAGAAAATCTAATAAAAGTGAATATAAAATATGCACAATTTAGCTTAAAAAGAACACAAACTTATCTCTCAGAGTGATGCTTTGATTTTACTTGAATTCGATATAAAACTCTAAAATTCGTGCTCTATTTATAGTTGCAAAAATCGCATCTACGACTGGTCTTGTGGACACTACAACTGGTCATAGAACGAACTGCATTTTAAAATTTTGAGTGCGATCGGATAAAACCGTTTCACGACTGGTCATAGGCCTTGCATGACCAGTCGTGACACCTCCACAACTAGTCGTGACCATCCTACGACTGGTCGTGAGGCACCAGGTTTGTTCACTATAGTTTGAGTCGTAGATCCTGGACTGGTCGTAGGACGAGTCGTGCACTGTTCACACGACCGGTTGAACAAAGTCCAGGACTGGTCGTAGCTCAACTAAAAATTCTGAAAATTTGCAACAAACTTAGGACTGGTCTTAAAACTTCTTGGACTGGTCGAGGCAGTTCTAAGACTAGTCGAACAAGGTCCAGAACTAGTCTTAGAATAGACCAAACACTTATAAAAAGATTCAATTTGAATTATGTATACAAAATGACCTACCCTAAGGTCAATCTAAGGCCATTCATACCTTAAATGTGAAGTATGGCCATTGAATCTTCATTTCTTCAGATGATGGTTGACCAATGAAGATTATGAAGCTTTGAGATCTCTACATGATGTAGCTTGAACTTGAGATCTTCTAAAGCTTGCATTTGTCGTTCTTGAGTTGTACTTGATCTTGAGTTGAACATTATCTTGAGTCTTGAACAAGCACTCATCTTTTCGATGTAACTTTAAAAACTCTGAACACCGAAGCTTACAGAAGTGGACAAAGTACTTGACCTTGCATTTCTTGAAGTAGATCACCATTCTTAACTTGAAGCATTGTGATGCAGTGTCTTGAACATATAAATCAACATGCTACACAAGACACAGATTGTGTTTTTGGCACCGCAAAATTTGACAACTAAAGGAGTAGGAAACCATAGCACTTACAATCTCCCCTTTGTCAAATTTGTGACAAAACACACTCCAATCAAAATATTAGAAGCACATCATACTCAATAAAGAATCATGCATCAGTCATATATAAGAGAACCAGTTATAGCCTGGTTAAAGAATCATGCACCAGTTATTATTAACTAGCACAAATTCAAACTCCTCCTTACTTACTCCCCTTAAGTAGCACACATATATGCAAAAAAAATTATGCTACTCTACTCCCCCTCAATCCATATCCATAAGTATTCAATACAAGTTAATATACTCCCCCTTTTTGTTACAATATGACAAAGGAAGCAAAGAATAAATGGAAGAGGAAGACTAATAAGAGAATAATAAAGGAGTTAAATAGGTAAAAGATATAAAAGCAAGTTTAAAGTGCACACATCATAAACCAGTATAATCCAAAGTAAGTCTAGCACACTGAAAGAAACCAAAGTAGTATAGGAGTTATTACAAACCATAAGATAAAAACACATAATCAGATCCTAAAGACGGAGCAGGTATGGTAGGATCAAGTTGATGAAGGCCCTTCTTTAAGCGCCTAAGATACTTGCGCATATATTTAAATTGTAAATCATGGGCAACATTCATGTTCTCTACCTTGTCCTCAAGTGCACGAAGACGAGCATCAAAATCAGATGGCTCATAGTCAGGATCATTAGTAGAGTCTGATTCAATTTCATCAAAGATGTCATCCATATTAATATCATCAGGAGGAAGATCACCAGCCTCATCTGCATTCCCTACTTCAGCTCCACCACCACCAACATCGACTTGGCCAGGAGCCAATTCCAATTTCATCTTGTTTATATTAGAGTTGTTGAAAATAAGATAATGTATAGGAGCCTCTCCAACAAGCATAGTAACTAGCATGTGAGTAGCTAATACAGTTATAAGATAGGTAAATGGAATATCACTGTGTCCTGAATAGAGATGAAACTGAATGATGGAATGCTATATTAAAGAAGGCAGACAGACGTTTACACCAGTGATGACAGAATGCAAAACTCGAACCATAAAGGAAGTCAAATTTGTTTTATTACCAGAATGTGGATATAGATTTGAAATAAAGATTCAATGGAGAACCCTGTATCTGGGTAATAAGTACTTTGAGGGGAGCGCATTCCCTTTATGAGTCCATTGCACATCCATATTACATAATGCTCTAGTAACATGCGTTTTTCTGATTCTGAGGGTTTCTTAACTAGAATATGAATAGGAATGCCCTCATCATTAACCGGTATGTCCATTAGACCCGAAATGAAATGACGGTCTATTTCAAATGGACCTTCTCTAGCATCAATTTTAAAAGTTAAATTCTCAGTCGAAAAGTCAGAAATGCATGCAAACATGGATTAAGCAATAGATTGGTATGCACGCCCACCCCAATGTAAGATGTTAGCCCAACCTACAGCTTGGAGAAGAGGAAGGATACCAAAAGGATCAATGTGGTCAAGATCAACAGGTTGTTCAACGAAGACATTGCGCATCGCAAATCCCGCACATGTGAGGGATCATGTTCAGGTGACTGATGATGACGTCGAGAGATAGGAGTTGATCTAGAAGATGATGGATCATGGAAAGTTTTCTTTTTACCTCTAGCATCCATTTACAACTAAGAGTACAAGGAATCTAGAGGTTATAAAGGATGTAGAGTGGGGTTTGGCTAGAACATATTTTTCAAAAGAAAACATCAAAATCGTAATGAATCACAAAATAGATTACTCCAAGAGTGAAAATGAAGTAATATTGACTAGAATCTACAAGAAAAACGTAAATGACGCACAAACTTTGAAGATTTAGGAAGGTGGGTATGACCGGTCAAGCGTCGGCTCGTTGGAGAGGAAATAAGAAATGCGGAAGATGAAGTTTTTTCAAAAAATTAAAAGGTTCAGCGTGCTACATGACTGGTCATGGGTCGTCCTCGACCGGTCGTGCCACGACTGGTCGAGCACGTCCACGACTGGTCGTGTACCATAAAAAACATGTATTTTTTATAAAAATTCAAAATTTAAACCAATAAATTATCAAATATATATATACTATGATACAAGTAAGCATGAATATTCAATTTAGATTGCACATACCAAGATCAAATTTCAATTTATTAAACCTGCTTTTGTCGAGCGGCTTAGTAAAAATGCCAGCAAGTTGATTCTCGGTGGGAATATATTCCAAAGATATTATTTTTTCTTCCACTAATTCATGAATATAATGATACCTAATGTCAATGTGCTTGGTACATGAATGCTGATTGGATTTTTAGAAATATTTACTGCACTAGAATTATCACAATATAAAACCATTGACTCCTGTGCAATTCCATAATCGCTTAACATTCTATTCATCCAAACAAGCTGAGTACATGTATTTCCAGCTGCGATGTATTCAGCCTCAGCAATTGAGAGCAATACAAAACTTTGCTTCTTGTTAAACTAAGAAACTAAACAATTTTTGATATAGAAACAACCACCACTGGTTGATTTCCTATCATCGATATTACCAGCCCAATCAACATCAGTGTACCCAGCCAACTGAACATTAGTATCATATGGATACCAGAGACCCAAATTAACAATACTTGTGACATATCGAATAATCCGATTAATAGCAGTTAGATGTGATTCTTTAGGGTCAGATTGATATCTAGCGCAAATACCAACACTAAAAGCAATATCAGGTCTACTTACAGTTAAATAAAGTAAACTACCAATCATACTACGATATAATTTAGGATCCACATTTTTACCTGTAGAGTCCTTTGAGAGTCTTAAAGTTGTACTCATATGAGTATCAAAAAAATTTCTATTCTTAAATCTGAACTTTTTAATCAAGTTCAGAGCATATTTAGTCTGAGAAATGAAAATGCCATCAGGTTGTTGTTTTACTTGCAACCCTAGGAAATAATTCAATTCCCCAACCATGCTCATTTCAAACTTAGATTTCATTAAATCTGCAAACTCAACGGTCATGTTAGTATAGGTAAATCCATAAATAATATCATCAACATAGATCTAAACTATTAAGATATGACCGTTATGTCTCTTAACAAACAAAGTTTTATCAACACTTTCCATTAGAAAATTATGACTTAGTAAAAACTTAGTCAATTTTTCATACCATGCATAGGGAGCTTGTTTCAAACCGTAAAGAGCCTTTTTAGGTGATAGACACGATCTACATTCTTAGGGTCTTCAAAACCCATTGGTTGTTCAACATAAACTTCTTCATGCAAATCGTCATTTAAGAATGCACTCTTTACATCCATTTGATAAATTTTCAATTTTCTAAAGCAAGCAATGGATATGAATAGTCAAATTGATTCAAGGTGAGCTACTGGGGCAAAGGTTTCATTATAATTGATGCCTTTAATTTGAGTGTACCCTTATACAACCAGTCTAGCTTTGTATCGAATTATATTACCAAGTTCATCAGACTTATTTTTGAAAATTCACTTAGTTCCGATAATATGTTTATCTTTATGTCTAGGAACAAGATACCAAACATCATTTCTCACAAATTGGTTAAGTTCTTCTTGCATCGCTACTATCCAGTTTTCATCAGTAAGAGCTTCTTTTATGTTAGCCGGTTCTATCTGGGATGTAAAGCACACATAATTACATATGTCTTCTAGTTGTCTACGAGTGCACACTCCAGTGAGAAGGTTTCTAAGAATTTGAGTGGTTAGATGATCTTTAATAGTCCTTATATCAGAGTTCGATTGATTTGATGAAGTATCTAGTTTGTCAATTAAAAGAATTTCATCACTATCTGAACTTGAGGCAGGTGTAATTAAGTAATCATCAATGACCACATTAATGGATTCTTAAATAACACCGGTCCTCTTATTCAGCACTCAATATGCACGACTGTTCAAAGAATATCCTAAAAAGATACCTTCATCACTCTTAATATCAAACTTACCCAGATTTTCTCACATAAAATATAACACTTGCTGCCAAAAACTCGAAAGTATTTGACAGTAGGCTTTTTATCGAACCATAGTTCATAAGCAGTTTTATTATAAGTTTTACTTGTATAAACCCAGTTGATTGTATAGCATGCAGTATTTACAGCTTTAACCAAAAGATTTTTAGGGAGCTTCATACAATTTAACATTACATTTGTCATTTCTTGAAGCACTCTATTTTTTCTTTCAACAATTCCATTTTGTTGTGGTGTTTTAGGTGTAGAGAATTCATATGATATTCCCTGATCGCAACAAAATTTCTCAAAACTACTATTTTCGAATTCTGATCCATGATCACTATAGATCTTACTAACTTGAGAACCTTTTTCAGTTTAGATCCGTTTGAGAATCCTTTTTACTTCATCAAGGGTTTTTGATTTATCCCTTAAGAAGGCTACCCAAGTGAATCTGGTATAATCATCCATGACTACTAGTATATATTTTTTACCACCTCGACTCTCTGTCCTGGTTGGTCCTATAAGATCCATATGGAGAAGCTCGAGTGGTTTTGATGTGACATTGGAGTTCACCTTTTTGTGAGTGCTCCTAGTTTGCTTGCCAATCTGGCATTCGCTACATATCTTGTCTACTTTTGTTAGTTTAGGTAGAGCTCTTATTAGTTCTCTTTTGCTCAATCTATACAGATTGTGGTAGTGTACATGTCCAAGGCGTTTATGCCATAATTCAATCTCATCGATATGGACCATGTAACACGATTGAATAAATGAGCTAAAATCACTTACGATGTAGCAGTTTTCAGAAGTTCTACAACCAGTTAATATCACTGAACCATTTTTGTTTAAAATTTCACACCCTAGGTTAGAAAATTTAACACTATGATTTTTATCGTATATTTGAGAAATGCTTAAGAAGTTATCTTTTAAACCTTTAACATACAAAACATTCTCAAATAAGGGGAGGTTAGAAAGTTGAACTGTACCTTGGTCAATAATCCTACAGTTGCTACCATCACCAAATGTGACTGAACCATCAATCATGTCTTTAAGAGTGGTGAACAGACCTTTGTCACTAGTCATGTGCCTAGAGCATCTACTGTCTAGGTACCACTTTGAATGACTTGAAGCTTTGAAAGCCATGTGGGCAACCAAGTAAACTTAAGAACCTATTTCATAACTATTTTGGGTTTAGGAGTATAGTTGGTCTTCTTATGTTTGTAGTTGTTGTAAGAATGACTCATTGAGTTAGATTTTAAGAGCTCCTTAAGTAAATCAACTATTTTCTTAGCCAAAGGGTTTCGATTATGATTTTTATAGTTGATATGATTACTTTTAGGTTTGAAAGATTGAAAAGTTTTAGTATTTTTTAAAAAAATTTAATTTGAACTTTTCTCTTTTGAGTTTGAGAACTCTCATTTTACAAACTTAGGAGAAGTATTCTTCTATTTAGGAGGAACACTTTTATCGTAGCCCAAACCAGATCGATCGCCACATTTTCTTGATCCAGACAAAATTTTTTCTAATGTTGGATCACCTTGGGCATACCTCCATGTATCATTTAAACTCAAAAGTGAAGAGATTTCAAGTTTAAGTTTTTCATTTTCAGATTTTAGATTTTCAATCAGGGAAGTTTTGAAATCTAAATCGCATTTTGATTTTTCAAAAGAATCTAAAATGTGGGATTTTTCTAAAACAAGTGAATCAAAATTTTCCTTAAGTTTTAAAAAAAAATTATTTTTGAAGTTTTAGTTTTACGGCAATTTTACAACTTTCCTTGTATAGGGCATTGGAAGCATCTTGAAGATCTTCTTCATTTTTATGATCACTATTCAGATTTTCTTCACTAGTTGGATCATCATGATCTGAAAAAGTGAACTTGGCTAGAGTCATAAGGGCTTTAACTTCATTGCCCGACTCAGTTTCAGAATCTTTTGATTCAGAAGAGGCTTCAGTGCCAGAAGATTCATCCCAAGTAGTCAACATTCCTTTCTTTTTAGATTTGTCCTTTATAGGACACTTGTTTACTAAATGTTCATATTCTTGGCAGTTGTAACATTGACTATCTTTTAAAGATTTTTAAGTTTTAGATTTAGATTTAGATCTTTTCTTATCATTTGATTTTTGAAAATCAACCCTCTTTTTACTTTTGAAAATCTTGTAAAACTTTTTTGCTAAAAGGGTCATATCATCTTCAAAATTTTCAAAATCAGAATTTTCTTGAGAAATACATTTAGAAGATTTAAGGGCAATAGATTTACCTTTAGGAGCTTTAAAATTTAACTCATAAGTTTGTAAAGACCCAACTAGTTCTTCTACCCTCATATTGTCCGTATTATGAAGTTCCTGGATTGCAGTAACCTTTGAGTTGAACCATTCAAGTAGTGAGTGTAGTATCTTTACACAAACTTTACTTTCTGGGATTTTATCACCAAGATCCCACATAGAGTTCACAATGTGATTTAATCTTGTAAAAAAGTCCATGAACATTTCATTTTCCTCCATATGTATTTCCTCAAATTTAGTTATGAGGAGTTGGACTTTAAATTTCTTAACAATTGATGTTGCATCATGTGTCATCACTAAAATATCCTAAGCTTGCTTTACAGTATCACAGGATATAATTCGTTTGAATTCATCTGGTGATAGTGCGCAAGTGATTGCATTTAGTGCTTTTGCATTGACACTACTCTCACTTTTTTGAAGTATGGTCTAAGAAAAATAAGGTGAGACTTTCATTGATTTGGATCCATCGATACCAGTTACTTCAATGGTAGGAGGGGTCCATTTAGTCACTGTGGCTTGCCACATGCTCTCATTTATGGATTTAAGGAAAATCATCATCCTGGCTTTTCAATAGGCATAATTGGAGCCATAAAATGGTGGAGGCCTAGTGACTGAAAGGCTATCAAAATTTGACATCTTATAAATAGCTTAGATCGATTAGCTCAGGAAATAAATCCAAAAATATAACAATTAAAACGAGCTATTAGGCTCTGATACCACTTGAAAAGGCTAGGTTATATGTCCTAGAGGGGGGGGGGGGGGGTTGAATAGGACTATGCCAAATTAAAACTTTAACAATAGAATTTAAATAAATTAAGGAAAGATAACACTTTAAACAAATCACAATATGGAAATGTAAAGCAACCTCAAATAGAGAGATTGATACCAACGTTATTCTAAGCACAACCTTGCACCATAAAAACCAAGGGTTTATGACAGGACAACCTTACTAGAACAATTTGAATATCAAAAACTCAGATTGAAAGGAAATACAGGAAATAGCAATAAATAAATTCTAAACTATTACAACATTCCCCACAATGTTTGAAATGTAAATATTACAACATTCACATCCACACATATATCCCACAAATTTAAATGATAAAAGAAATAGAAATTAAACAAATATTCAAATCACAAGACACAAAGAATTATAGTGGTTCGCATGTGTGTTCACCAACTATTAAACAACAGCCACACAACTTGCTACTCCACTCCTAATATCCTCACACAGGAAATATTAACGTTCACTATGAAAATGGGTTTCTCAGGTTCACCTAAAACCTTCATAATTGTATCTTTCAAATGGGCTTACACAATTCAAAAACCCCACTTTCTGAGTTTTCTGACTCTCCTCAGATAACCAACAAATTGAGATTTTTCTGGCTTAATCTCAAATAAAACCAAAAGAAGAAAATTTACAATAATGTAAAGTACTTGGATTTCTCCTTTTTGTAGTAGCCCGAAAGAACCAATCGGAGTAGAAGTTCAAATATAGAAGTTCAATGTCTAATACTCACTTTGAAATGGTTCTAAGTTCTAATTGATTTTAAATTAAATCAAGTTGGGCTATCTCTAATTGATTTTGATTACAAGAAGTGAAATATCCCAATTCCTCTTTCAAATTAAATTGGAATGCAAAAACAAAATCAAATAAGAAAAGCTAACAAAAGAGAATATTAAATATGCACAATGTAGCTTAAAAAGAGCACAAACTTATCTCTCAGAGTGATGCTTTGATTTTACTCTGAAATTTGTGCTGTATATATAGTTGCAGAAATTGCATCTACGACTGGTCCTGTGGACACTACGACTGGTTGTAGGATGAAATGCATTTTAAAATTTTGAGCGCAATCAGATAAAACCATTTCACAACTAGTCGCAGGCCTTGCACGACCGGTCGTAACACCTCCACGACTGGTCGTGACCATCCAATGACTGGTCGTGAGGCACCAGGTTTATTCGTTGTAGTTTAAGTCGTAGATCCTGGACTGATCGTAGGACGAGTTATACACTGTTCACATGACCGGTTGAACAGAGTCCAGGACTAGTCATAGCTCAACCAAAAAATTTCAAAATTTTGTAACAACCTTAGGATTGGTCTTGAAATTTCTTGGATTGGTCGAGGCAGTTTTAGGACTAGTCAAACAAGGTCCAGGACTAGTCTTATTAGAACAGACCAAACACTTATAAAAAAGATTCAGTTTGAATTGTGTATACAAAGTGACCTACCCTAAGGTCAATCTAAGGTCATTCATACCTTAAATGTGAAGTATGGACATTGAATCCTCATTTCTTCAGATGATGGTTGACCATTGAAGATTATGAAGCTTTGAGATCTTTACATAATGTAGCTTAAACTTGAGATCTTTTAAAGCTTGGATTTGTCATTCTTGAGTTGTACTTGATCTTGAGTTGAACATTATCTTGAGTTTTGAACAAGCACTCGTCTTTTCGATGTAGCTTTAAAAAATCTTAACATTGAAGCTTACAGAAGTGGACAAGTACTTGACCTTGCATTTCTTGAAGTAGATCACCATTCTTAACTTGAAGCATTGCGATGTAGTGTCTTGAACATATAAATCAACATGCTAAACAAAATGCAAATTGTGTTTTTGGCTTCAAAAAATTTGACAACTAAAGGAGTAGGAAACCATAACACTTACTAGGACACGCAGGCTTTTATAGGAGATTCATAAAGGACTTTAGTCATCTTTCCATCCTTTATGCAATCTACTTCAAAAGGATGCGCCATATGAGTGGACTGAGCAATGCTAGGAAGCCTTCACTAAGCTTAAGGGCATGTTTACCATTGCACCTATCATGCAGCCACCAGACTGGAACTTTCCTTTTGAACTTATGTGCGACGCGTCTGACTATGTTTTTAGGGTAGTCTTAGGATGGAGAAAAGAAAAGAAGCCCTACATTATTCATTATGCAAGTAGAACTCTAAATCCTACCCAAGTGAACCACTCGACTACGGAAACGGAACTCTTAGCCGTAGTGTTCGCTTTGGACAAATTTAGGTCCTACTTGATTGGATCCAAGATCGTCATTTACACAAATCATGCAGCGCTTAAGTATCTTTTTTCTAATAATGTTGCCAAGCCCTGCTTGATTAGATGGATCCTCCTACTCCAAGAATTTGATTTAAAAATAAAAGATAAAGAGGGAGTAGAGAACGTAATGGCTGACCATCTTTCTCGCCTTGATCTCCCTAATTCTCCTGAGATGACACATATCAATGACATGTTCCCTAATAAATAATTGTTCAGAGTCTCCCATTCACCTTGGTTTACAGATATTGCTCACTATCTTGCTACAGGTTTCACGCCGATACATTGGATTGCACAAGAAAAGAAGAAATTTTTCACCGAGGTGTGCAAGTTCCTTTGGGATGATCCATATTTGTTTAAATATTGCACAGACCAAATCTTAAGAAAATGTATGCCAGAAAATGAACATCAAAATGTCATCTCCTTCTATCACTCTCAGGCCTGTGGTGGTCACTTTTCTGCTAAAAAGACCACAACCAAAATTTTGCAATGTGTCTTTTACTAACCAACTATGTTCAGAGACACTCATGAGTTTTGCAAAGCTTATGAGCATTATCAAAAATTGGGAGCATTGTCTCGTCGAAATATGACGCCCTTAAAACTCCATTCTTATCATATAAGCATTTGATTGTTGGGGCATCGATTTCATGGGACCATTCCCCCAATCTTTTAGAAATTTATATATTTTGCTTGTAGTAGATTATGTCACTAAATGGGTCGAAGCTATTCCTTGCCGGAACAATGACCATCAAATGGTCATTAAATTATTAAAAGAAAACATCCTTTCCTGGTCTGGAATGCCTCGAGCCATCATTAGTGACGGGGGTTCACACTTTTGTAGTAGGCCATTTGAGAATTTAATGAAGAAATATGGCATCTCCCACAAAGTGAGCACTCCATACCACCCATAAACAAGTGGGCAAGCAGAGCTTTCCAATAGGTAAATTAAACAAATCTTGGAAGAGATGGTTAACCTTGACCGTAAGGATTGGCCACTCAAATTGACCGATGCTTTATGGGCTTACTGTACCTCATTTAAAACCCCTATTGGAATGTCTCCCTTTAGACATGTATATGGGAAAGCTTGCCACTTGCCTGTTGAGTTAGAGTATAAAGCCTATTGAGCGATTAAAAATCTGAACTTCAATTTGGACAACGCTGGTTCGCTACATAAACTTCAATTGAATGAACTCGAAGAAATCTGGAATGATGCATACGATAACTCGAGAATTTACCAGGATAAAATGAAGGCATTTCATGACTAACACATTCTTCATAAATCATTCACACTGGGTCAGAAGGTCCTCTTGTATAATTCTCGGTTACATCTCTTTCCGAGTAAGCTCCAATCTCGCTAAACCAGCCCTTTCACTGTTACCAATGTTTATCCTCATGGGGCTGTCGAGATTCAGAATTCAAATAATAGCAATGAATTCAAAGTGAATGGACATCGATTAAAGCCATTTGTTGAGCAATTTGATTCAGAGGACATGTCCATACCTCTAAATGATCCTGTTTATCGGAATTGATCTCTTAGTCTGACGGAGTTAGGTTTTTTCTTTTCCGTGCTAGGATAGTCGGCTTTATGCTGTTTAGGATAGTTTGCTTTCTATTTGTTTTAAGACTGTTTGTTTTTTGTTGATAAACTCTTCTACTAACTCACCTTCACGCTGAGATCCTTTGAAAAAAGCCATAAAATCTCTTCATTAGGTATTATCTCTCCATCACTATTCTTTCAATTACGTTGTCTCTTTTGCATATCTTGCAATTTCTTTTACATTGAGGACAATGTTGATTTTACGTTGGGGATGGGAGATTTGGTTACCTAATCAGTGTTTTTTCAATTTTGAGTAAAATTTGCAAAATTTTTGAAAATTTTTCAATGCTCATCTATTTGGAAAGCAATAAGTTATGTATTTAAGACTATTTTGAGTATGACAATAAGAAAGAAATCGAGTTTTGTATTGTTGGAGTTGGAGCAACTAAATAATTGTAACATCTCGGAAAAATCCGTACAAAGACCCGAGTACCATGTCAGACAGAAATTACTAAGGGTCAAATTATGTAGAAATTAGAAGAAAATTAATTAAGTATTAAACTGAATTAATTAGTAGATTAGCTTGAACTACTTTCTATGTGAACTGCAAGACTCAAGACTAGTAAGATCACTAACTCTACATTACCTAAAAACCTAGGAGAAATCTCAAAACCCAGTTGCTCTTGGGAGCACATTGAAACTTCATATCAGACTTGGACCGTACGTCGAAAGTCTGACTACTACAAAACTATGCGGTTATGACTGCGTTACTGGGCTTGACAACCATCACGGGAATCGAGTCCAAACAGTATCCAGAAACGCACAACTTGAACCTAGAGCGAAGTATGTGAGAAACGCAAATATCTTTAGAAAATGAACTCAACTTAAGTAATTTAGACTATTTTCTTGCAGGACAAATTCAAGGTTTCAGACTGTCAGATTCTGAACCAACTACACCCTTGGATCAGGAAAATTTTCCTACACATGTCAGTGTACTTGTGGCCCTGATCGAGTGACGATGACCATTGAACTGAAATTGGTCCTCCATAGTCAATCCACTAATCCGATCGGACCAAAATGTTAATTTGACATAGATCCATTGTCAGGGAACTTTTTCCAGACCATATACAGGTAATGGACCTCCGGATGAGCTCCGTTGGCCCGAAACAGCCACCTCTTGGCTAAAACCTAAGTATACCATGGCCCTAGGGCCATTGACATCACTTTTGGGCCTATTTAAAGCCCTAAACCCACCCCTCTCTCATTCCATACGAATTTCCTAAAACCCTTGGAGAGAGAAGAGATAAAAGAGGAGGAAACCTTGAGGAGAAGCAAGAGAGAGAGAGAGTTGCCGGGATTCATTCCCACCACTCCACGTTTCAAATCATCTCTCTCATGTCGCTACACTGTCGAATTCGAATCCATTTTTATGTAAGAAATCCTAACCCTAATCTATTTTAGGAATCTGAATAGAGGAAACGGTGAAATAGATAACTGATTTCTTGATTTAGGTAGTCGTCGTGCCTTAGATAAGGGCGTAGTGTACGAACCGAGTTCGTAATCGGCGTATTGACGAAAGGTGTGAACTATAAACATTTAGGTTATGGTTTTTAAGCTTTCAATGTCAGTTAATGATTTATGACTGACTTGATTGCTGTCACATGTACTTGGATATGATGTTTTCCACATATTATACATATATACGAACTATGTTGAATATAATGCATTCCATGTGTTTGTTGAAATGTTTGAAAGAATATGGAATTATGATTTGTACTTACCATGATTATTAATTGAGAATACATGATCGTTGGATGTGTGATAACTCCTTTGTGAAAGGATTTGCCCTAATATATGTTATAACTAATTTATTACATGTATGTTGAAATATGTAATCTAAGTATTTGATAAAATGCCTGAATAAGAAATTCTTTGATGAACTGCATTTATTCAAGGTGTTGAGATGAGATTCTCAATCACCATAACTATATGAATAGATTCCTTCATGTAATTTAAATTCGGCCATGTGATTCATGTATGAAATGCATATGTATGATATTATGTTCGCTATGTGTTTTTTAAAATGCTCAAATAATTACAATGCCTGAATTGTCTGTTCAATACTGCTATGACTATTATATGTGAATGATGTTGCATTGGAGTGTAATTGGGACTATGACGTAGCCCAGGCAATCGGTAACAGTTTCCAATCGAGTAGTTGAATTAGTTGCGTCACCCGGATATGTTCGATGAATCTGAGTTATACGGTGATTATCGACAGTGGTTAGGCCACGAGGAGTGCGTATGCTCTCCATGTTGATTAATTTAACATGTGCTCATACTAATCGAGCTTGTCAAGTAACCCGATTGGCCCAATGTGTGTTTATCATGTATGCACGCTACTGCTTGAATCTAAGGTACCACTTATCAATGAAAAACTTGTTTAATCTTAGTACCACGATTCGCTAAGACTCATGCACCGAGCATGATGGTATGGGACACCGTGGTCGAGCTATCGGCCTACACTAGGGTGACAAGCCTCCCTATAGTGTCCAGTGAGCAACCCAAACTCGTGAGGTAAATGCGGTGGTATAGGACACTGTATTCGAGCTGTCGGCCTGTGCTAAGGTGACAAGCCTTTCCTTTGTGACCTCAAGTATAAACTAGGCCTACACTAGGGTGACGAGCCTCTTCGTAGCGACCTGAACTTGCCTATCTACTGCTTTTCAATCAGGTTGATGTTACCCTATAACTTGCCTATCGTATGTAATTAACTAGGATTGACGACCCTAGATGGATCATTGATTGGGTAAATGATATAAAGGGAGGTACCTTAGCTTCCCAAACTAGTTATATGAATAAGCCTAAATAAGAACTTGGCTAACACAATCATGCCATGCATTGCAAGTGCTTTGGTGAGGAAGCGCATATTTAACGGGAGTATTACATGCACAATTGTGAGATAGTGTCACTGAGGGAGTGCAAGTGAGGGCATACATCATTATATCATATCATTCCTGCATTAACAAGAGTACTTAGGACATGATTATTGTACTGCTTTATCATTACTGCTTGATTGAATTGATAACATGTTAACCTTTGCCTTATAGCTCCACTGAGTTGATCACTCACTCCCACTCTAGGACGGTGTTTTAAAATACCAACCAGACCCTGTTTTAGTTTCAGATGATGGCGAGGCTTATGAAGTGGAGCCTGACTTTTATGATGATGAGGAGCTCTCCTACATGCAACTCTCTGACGGGTCTATGTAGACCTGAAGTTGTGTCACTGGGGTTACAGGGATACAGATTAGATGCCATAACATTGTATCATTTTATAAATTTTAGAACTATACATGTAATCATTTAACCTGGTGACATGTTCATACTCTGGGGACTTACAACCACTTATAGGCTTTATATATTTATCACAGTCTTTCATTTGTATAATCTAATTATCTCTGGAGTATGATATGTAGATTTAGTGTGATCTCATTCATGTTTAATGCACTAATACAGACAACATTCAATCATCATTATTTATGTTGCATAAGTGATGTGATGGATCTCGGGAGTTGAGCTCTGCTCGACCCTCAAAATTTGGGGCATTACAAGGTGGTATCAGAGCATGATTTAGATTAAACTAGTGTAACGACCTTGGAAATTTTTGTGCTAATCTTTCCTTAAGTAGTTGTTTTTGGGGTAATTAGCGCTATACTCGATTGCTTGTGAAATTCGCATCAATCACTTTAAATTGTATCTGCATGGCTCTAAACTTGTAGATTAGTTAGCGCTACGTTACTCTGAAATCTGAGATCCATTGCTAAATCCAGTTGTTCTGGGGAATTTTTAGAAGATCTAGATCGGACCTGGACCGCGCATCGAAAGTCCGATAGCGATAATCTTAGGCTGTTGCGGTCACCGAGTTGGGCTTGACCATCACCTCGAAAATCAAGTCCGTGTGATGTTCTAGGTCGATTTGATTGAGCTCAGAGTGAAGAGTGTGTGAACGGTTGGAATTTAATAAGTTTTTATGAAATCTGAGTCGTGTCGCTTGCGTGACGAATTTAAGCTATCTGACCGTTGGATTCTAAACCAATTTCACCCTCTGATCAGGGAAGGTGGCCCAGGCATATCGTAGTGCTTGTGGACCTTATCGAGATCCCGTGACCATTGAATTGAGTGTGGTCCGCCACGGCTGATCTGAAGAGCCGATCGGTACGAAAACTCAGCCTGACCTAGATCCATGGTCAATGAGCTTAAGTCCGACCCTTTGTGGTTATAGGCCCACCAGAAGTGCTTCGTTGGATCGCGAGAGTCGGGTTTTGGTTATACCCTAAGTATACCTTGACCCTGGGGTTATTTTCATCAATTTGAGGCCTATTTATAGTCCTTAAACCCTAGCTCTCTTTTCCATTCTCTAACCCTAGCTTGGAAAGAGAGTGGAAAAGAGAGAGAAAGTGAGAGAGATTAGTTGGTGAATCATCTTGGATTCTTCCTTGTTCTTCTTCATCTTTGAACCTCCACTTTGAATCGTTATTCTGACGGTTCCGAGTTCATTTTGGGGTAAGTTAACTTAACCCTAACCTGTGTTAGAGTTTAGATTAGTCTTGGTGTTGTTGTATCTCATTTCTATCCTTGTTTTAGGGTATTCTATCGCCGTTGACGAAGACAACTCGTCTAAATCAGTTCGGTGTTTCTTTCCTTACTTAAGGTGCAGACTTTAAGTGTATAGGTTATGGTTTTCAAGGCTTTCAATGCCAGTTAGTGATTTATTCTTCTTATGGATGAGATTTCACATGCCAAATGTTGTGTTTACGTTGCTTTCCTGATATGCATGCGTTATATTAAGATTTGTGTATTCTATGTGTATTTATAAAGTATCGTATACATATAAAATATGCACTTATGTTTGCCATGATTATTTGTCATGTATGTATGCTAGATGCATGTATGACAACTCCTTGGTAAAAGGAATTGTCAAAATGCATGTATTTCAACATACGCCATGTATGTTGTTCCATGTATGCTAAGTGTTTGTAGAAATGCATGAATGATCTAAAGTGTAACTTATTACACTAATTGCGGGCGTTGAGAAGTGATTCTCAACACTCCTATTGATGCGCATGATTTCCTTTATGCAAGTCGCATTCCATGTTATTTAACTTCAAGCATTTCATATGCTTACATCTATGTTAAGTTGATATTCTTCAGATGCGTATGTACCATGATTTAAGTTGTTGTTCCATTACTGTTTTACATTTAACATGAATATCTGTTGTAATGTAAGGTGTTTGGGACTATGCCTTAGTCCAGGAAATCGGTAATCGACCCTATGTTCGTGGTTGAGATTGCTTTCGCCACGTAGGACGTATTAGACGAACCCGAGTCGTATTAGAGTTGTCGGCAGTGGTTTGGCCACGCGGAGTGTTTGCGCACTCTATGTCGTTCAATTCAACGTGCGCTCGTGCTAGTCGAGTTCGTCAAGTAACCCGATTGTCCCTTGTATGTTCACCATGTATGGACGTTACTGCTTGAATATAGGGTACCGAACTTACCAGTGAAATCCTAATAACCATGGTACCTTGATCCGCTAAGTCTCATGAGCCAGACATGGTGGTATGGGACACCGTGGTCGAGCAGTCGGCCTATGCTGGGGTGACGAGCCTCCCCGTAGTGACCAGTGAGCAACTAAACTCGTGAGCCGATTATGGTGGTATGGGACACTATATTTGTGCTGTCGGCTTACATTGATTGGTGACGAGCCCTTTGTAGTGACCTCGAGCATACCTAGATACCGCAAGGAGATGACAAGCCGAACTGTGGTAGTAAAGGCATGAAAGGCGTGCATTAATTGGTGACGAGCCCTTTGCTACGACCTCAAACATATGATCGTATGAGATGCCTAGGATTGACAACCCCAGTATGGATCACTGTTTGGATGGTGATATGAGGAAGGTATCTTAGATTCCCAATCCTGATGTGTGGAAATGGACTAATAACAACTTGGTAATCATATCCATGCATCGCATTTGCATGTGCGTTGTAGATGTGGCGCACTTTGAGGCGATGTCATGCATAACGTAAGATGAAGACGCTGAGGGTGTACGCATGAGGGCACGCATCATATTGCATACATCCTTGCATTAACAAGAGTACTTAGGATTTATTTAATTGTTCTGCTTTATCATTACTGTTTGATTGAACTGATAACATGTTAACCAGTGCCTTATTATTCCACTGAGTTGATCACTCACTCCCACATTTCTGGGGCGGTGTTAAACACCCACCAGACTCTGTCTTAGGTTCTGATGTTGCAGATGTTGATGCGACTTATGAGGCAGAGCGGGAGATAGATGATGATGAGGCTGCCTTCACTTATATGCAGTTTTCAGACGGGTTCTAGCGAGCCTTGGTCTGATGCACGGGATTATGGGATTATTTTTGGGAACTTAAATGATATAACTTGATACTTATAATTTTGTTAAATAACACTTTCATACGACCTGGCTTGTATATGTACTTCAGGGATTTACACTTGTACACATATTTTTCTATAAGTCTTCCGCTTGCTTTATTCACTTATCCCTGAATCATATCTGTGTTTTGGCTTAATCTATTCCATGTTTTATGCACTAATATAGTCAACATACATCCATCATTAAATATGTTGCATAAGTGATATTTTGGAACTCAGGAGCTGAGTTATGCTCGACCCCCGAATTTCAGGGCATTACAAGTTGGTATCAGAGCATGATCTGGATTAAACCGGACCTGGGTTATGGTCACACACCACACGTTGTCGCCACTTTAGTGTATTTGGGTGCGGGTCTATCATCGATTTTGTGTTTGTGCTCCGTAGTTTCTATCGGTGAAAGTTTCTTGAAAACCTTCGCCAAGATCGAGTCCGTACTCTTACCTGATCACACACAGTGACCTGAAACCTTTCCTAGACCCTCTATTAATGAGTTTAGACGGTCTATCTTCACTTTTTCACCTTTAAACCTTCAAGAAATCTCTATTTTAATCAGATTTCTGCCAGAATGACCCGATAGGCGTCAAATCATGCAAGGGGCCAATCGGGGCATTTTCTGTGGGGCCCAGGGGGGGAACCACATCATTCAGACCATGGGGGACTAGGAGGGCCTTGCCAAAATGGTGAGGCATTGCCGGACTGTCCAGAGACCGGCGATACCATCGCCGGTTCGGCGAGGGCTCGCCGGCCAACGGGCCAGACCGGGCGGGCCGGTGCGGGCCAACGCATCTCAGGCCTAGTGTGGCCCACCCCTCCACGATTTTCCCTTAAAACCCATTTCTTTTACCTATTTCCTTCACAAACACCTCTCCCAAGCTCTCCCTTTCTTGAAAACCCTCTCCAAATCCTCTCAAATCTCTCCCAAATCTTCTTCTTCTTCCATTTTTCATGCAAACCCATCACCCCATCTCCAAATCCTCCCTCCCATTGCTGATTTCTCTTTCTTTCCTTCTCATTTGAGCTCTGACATTCCCTTTTTGGCTATTAGTTGTGTGGAAGCTTCACCATCTTCCTATTTCTCTCTTTCTCTCATTTCTCATGGCCCTCTTTGAGTTCATCACGGCCATATTTTCCATTTCTACTCTTCTTTCTTTGATGGGGAAGAAGAGAGCGCCCGTGGATGAAGCCGGGCCGAGCTGCCCAACCGGTGCACGGAGGCCAAGAGGTGCCCCCGCGAGCACGTCCACCACTCGTGAATTCTAGATGAAGCGGGACCTTGATCCTCGAGCTCCCGTTAGTAGGACCTTGTTGGCAGAGTTGTCGCATGGAGCCTGTAAAGGCCGTAGAGTCCTTTTTAAGGCTCATATTGATCCGCGGCTCTTTGGTGAGTTTATGTTGTTGGAGCGCCTAGAAGGGGCTGGTTGGGATCCCTTATTCGAAGGCGAGTATCACGTGAATGCTAGCACTGTTCGAGCCTTTTATGCAAATATTCTTGATCCTTCGCTGAGCCTCTGCAGTTCAAGATTCCTTGTGGTAGCGGTCGTGTGGGTATTGTCAATGTTGCTTTAATATCCCGCCTCCTGAATGTGCTACTTGGTGAACTGCATGCTAGCGAGAAGAATGTGAACAGTGTGCGCGAGAGGGATTGTCGCACCCAATCCTTGTGTGGTCATCTAGTTGAATGGCAGCCGAATTGGAGTCTTCTGGTTACCTACATGACGGATGACTTCCATTTGCTTCACCACATCTTTATGTTCAATGTATATCCAAGGTGGAGCAACCGCAGCGAGTGTACGCGCCTGATGGTGGATTTTCTATATCAGGTGGGGCAGGAAGCGAAGTTGTGTGTGCCGATGTACGTCCTGTGCCAGATTATTCTCATCACTCGTTCGAGTAGAAGGACCGAGTCGCTTCCATTTGGCCGCCTCATTTACAAGATTGCACATGAGTTTGGCTATAGGCTTGGAGCTGAGAAGCCGGTTCCTGTTCGTCATATCAATCTGAGGACTCTTAAGCTGATGGAGGTTGGTTCTGGTCGGCATGCCTCAGAGAGTGAGGTTGAGTCTGAGAGCGGTGGTTAAGAGAGTTATGTTGAAGGTGGTGTGGAGATTGAGGAAGAAACAGAGCAAGACGAGGAAGGAGATGAGGCATAGGATTCGAGTGATAGCTCTCCTCCTGTGGCGCCAGAGCAGGGCATAGAGCAGATTGCCAGAGATGCCTGTCTTACATGACTTGAAGAAGAGCAGCCTGCTTTACGCCAGGATATTGTTGATCTTCGAGGCCTTGTTAAACATAAGTTTAAGAAGGTGACTCGAACTCTAAAGTCTATCCTGTGTTGCTTGCAGGATAAGGGTGCCCTGCCTCCATCTCCTGATTCTGACGAGTAGCATCGTTGTGGCCGTCCTTTGCTTTGTTTGTTGTTTTCTTTTTGTGTGTAGCCGTTGTTGGCTTGTAGTTGGAGTGTTGTAGTTGTTGTAGTTGTTGGTGGTTGTTTGAAGTGTTAGATGTTGTTGTTTTCAGGCTTTCCTAGTCGTGATTCATGTATTGTTACACTACTTGTATTGCGATGATTTTGATTAATGGAATGCATGTTGTTTGCCTTTGGAGTTGTGCTGTGTTGTTGTGTGGATGGATTATGTGACATAGAATCTGATAGGTTGCATCCTCTGTTGAATGTAGGGATACCTCCTAAGGGTTCGAAGACTTCGGCCCATCTCTCTCTGATTGAGTCACTTGCTGGGGTTCCTCCCTTGAGCGATAGCCAGTCAGATCCGCAGATGGGTCCATCTCGTGCCGGTGTTGGGTCGACACCTATGGCTCCTCTAGTCACACCCTCGGTTCCTGAGCCGAGTCGTGCACCTTCGTCTGCTTCGCCTATTGATAGGTTTGAGCAGATGATGTTGTTGATGCAGCAGCAGCAGATTCAGCAGCAGCAGCAGTAGAAGTAGGAGTTCCTCTCTTCCATGGCTGGCATCTTTACTCAGTCAGTGGGGACGACTCCACCTGTTCCACCTATGCCTCCATCTGGGAGCACCAGTGCCAGCGGCACTTTCGAGCGATTCCATCACTTGCGACCTTCTACTTTTGCGGGTTCTCATATACCCGAGGAGGCCGAGTATTGGATCGACTGCATCTCTAAGATGCTGAGACCGCTGCACTGCTCTGAGTTCGAGCAGGTTGAGCTTGCCACCTTCATGTTTGAGAAGGAGGCCAGTCTGTGGTGGGATAGTGTTCTTCGCACTGTCGAGGAAGGCTTTGAGTGGTCGTGGCAGGCGTTTGAGGTGGGCTTCCACGAGAAGTATTTTTCGGTCACGTACCGCACATGAGAAGGAGAGTGAGTTCCTTCGCCTCCGCCAAGGAGGGTTGTCGGTGACGGAGTATGAGAACCGGTTTACTGAGTTGGGGCGGTATGTTCCTTTGATCCTCGGTGATCAGCCGTTGAGGATGCGGCGTTTCTCTAAGGGATTGAGACCTGAGATCCGATCGAAGATTTGCTGTGCTAGCACTTCTTCTTATGCGGAGCTGGTGAGCATATCCTTGCGAGAAGAGCAGGACGGGGATAGAGCGTCCCGCATGCGAGCACCGATGGTTCCTAAGCCGCGACCGGACTTCCAGGGTGCACCTTTCCTCGGCAAGAGGCCGCCCGCTCAGCAGATGAGAGCTGATCTTCAATGTTCCTATTGTGGGAAGCTGGGGCACTTGAACCATTTTTGCTTCTCCCGTATGCGAGCCGGTGGTTTTACTCCACCGCAGAGGGTTAGCCATCCGATGCCTCAGGTTATTTCTCCTCCTCCTTTACGATTAGCGCCAGCTCATCCATCCTTCAGACCTGCAGTTCCTAGCTTCAGGCCACCTCAGCGGCCCATGGTTCCTCCACTGAATCATCAGCAGCAGGCTCGAGTTCATACGCTTTCAGCTGAAGCGCCTATGTCTGACTTAGTGTCGAGGTCCTTCGAGGTGACAGCGCACATTGAAGGTATTCCCGCTTCTATGTTAGTGGATACAGGGTCCACTACTTCTCTTATATCTTATGCGTCAGTTAGGCATTTGGGTTTGAGATATGTTCCTATGCAAGGAGTGACGCTTACTACCGCTACGGGGATTTCCTCTGCTTTGGGCAAGCGTTGTATGGATTGTTTGGTCGATTTGGGAAGTGGATTGATCCGTGTTGATTTATTAGTCGCACCGCTTTATCACTACGATGTTATTATGGGTATGGATTGGCTCACGAGGAAGCGAGCTGAGATTGATTGTGAAGCTAGATCAGTGACGATCCATGGACCTGAGGCGAGTGGACTCGATTAGGTCGATTACCCTCTTCGTATTGATTTTTATTCTTCTCTGTTGGAGTGTTCGCCAAATCGGCGCTAGATCAGTGACGATCCATGGACCTGAGGGCGAGACTGTTACTTTCCCAGTTCAGGTCAGTTACCCTCAGCGTGAGATTGATTTTCTATCGATCTTATGCCTGGTGCGGCGCCCATTTCTTTACCCACTTATCGCATGCCTCTGAGTGAAATGGAGGAGTTGAGGAAGCAGATAGATGGTTTGCTGGATTTGGGTTTTATTCGACCTAGTGTGTCTCCTTGGGGAGCACCTGTTCTGTTTGTGAAGAAGAATGATGGTTCCTTGCGATTGTGTATTGATTATCGCAGGCCGAATCTAGTAACTGTGAAGAATAAGTACCCTTTGCCCAGGATTGATGATTTGTTTGATCAGTTGAAGGGGGCACGGTACTTTTCAAAGGTTGATCTGCAGTCAGGGTATCATCAGTTGTGCGTCAAGGATGGGGACGTGCAGAAGACTGCATTCAGGACTAGCTTCGGTCATTATGAGTTCCTCGTGATGTCGTTCGGTCTGACGAATGCACCAGCCGTGTTCATGGATCTGATGAATAGGGTGTTTCAGCTATTCTTGTTTCGATTCGTCATTGTCTTTATCGATGACATCTTGATTTATTCGGCGAGTCGGGTAGAGCATGAGGAGCACTTAAGAGGGGTTTTGGATACTCTTAGGAAGCATCAGCTTTTTGCACAGTTCAAGAAGTGTGATTTCTGGAAGGAGGAAGTCAAGTTCCTGGGACATGTGGTGTCCAAGGAAGGAATAGCTGTCGACCTTGCCAAGGCAGCTGCATTGCAAGACTGGAAGCAGCCTAGTTCAGTTACTGAGGTAAGGAGTTTTCTGGGTCTTGCAGGCTATTATCGACGCTTTATTCAGGACTTCTCGAAGATTGCCAGACCGTTGTCGCAGTTGACATGGAAAGATTTGAAGTTTGCTTGGAATGAGCAGGCGGAGTTAGCTTTTCAGGAGCTGAAGGACAAGTTGACGTCCGCCCCTGTGCTAGTATTGCCAGAGCAAGGGGTTAAGTATATTATATATACTGACGCCTCTCGCGTTGGCCTAGGTTGTGTCCTTATGCAGAAGGACAAGGTGATTGCTTATGCTTCACATCAGTTGAGAAAACACGAAGAGAATTACCCTACGCACGACCTGGAATTAGCAGCTGTCATATTCACATTAAAGCTTTGGAGACATTACCTCTATGGTGAGGAGTTCGAGCTCTTTTGCGACCACAAGAGCCTTAAGTATATTTTCACGCAGCGTGATTTGAATATGAGGCAGCGCAGATGGATGGAAATATTAAAGGACTTCAAGTTCAATGTTTCTTACCATCCGGGCAAGGCGAACCTTGTGGTAGATGCGTTGAGTCGCAAGAAGGCTATTGAGTTTGCGGCTCCGCTGATGATAGCAGAGTGGGATATGTTGGAGTTCATGCGTGATTTTGAGTAGAAGCTTACGGTAGTTGAGCCGTATGAGGTTATCGCACACATTCGTGTACAGCCCTTTATCGACGAGAGGATCGTTGCAGCTCAGGTAGATGATGAGCTTTGGTGAAGATGAGGCAGTGGGTTGGTACAGATGAGAACTCCGACTGGAGTGTTAGTTCTGATGGGGGCCTACATTTTCGTGGCCGGTTATGTGTTCCTGACATCCCTGACTTGAGACGGGAGGTTCTCGAGTTAGCCCATAGTTCTAAACTTGCGATGCATCCAGGTAGCACGAAGATGTATCAGGATATGAAGAGGTCTTATTGGTGGGACAATATGAAGGTCCAGATTGCTGAATTTGTTTCTCGTTGTCTCACATGCCAGCAGGTTAAGGCAGAGCATCGTCGACCTCCTGGGTTGCTGCAGCCCATGCCCATAGCTGAATGAAAGTGGGATTTCATCTCTATGAATTTTATTTCTAGGTTGCCGAGGACGAGGAAGGGATTTGACTCTATTTGGGTGATCGTCGACCCTTAACGAAGTCGGCGCATTTCTTACCGATTAGAGTCACTTACTCTGCAGACGAGTTGGCTAGGTTGTATATCAAGGAGATAGTGCGTCTGCATAGAGTTCCCCTGGAGATTGTGTTTGATAGAGACACGCATTTTACATCTATCTTCTGGACTCGTATCCAGGAAGCGATGGGTGTGAAACTAAAGTTCAGCACCGCGTTTCATCCGCAAACAGATGGGCAGACGGAGCGCGTGAATCAAGTCCTGAAAGATATGTTGCGAGCTTGTGTTTTGGATTTCAAAGACAGTTGGGATGATTGTCTTCAGTATGCAGAGTTCGCGTATAATAATAGTTTCCAGGCGAGTATCGGTATGGCTCCCTATGAGGCGTTGTATGGTCGCCCGTGCAGAGCACCACATTGTTGGGCAGAAATTGGTGAGTGTAGTTTGCTTGGCCCGGAGTTGGTGCAGGTGACTTCAGAGAAGGTTAACATTATTCGATGTCGACTTCTGACAGCGCAGAGCAGGCAGAAGAGTTATGCTAATGCGAGGCATTGACCGCTTGAGTTTGAGGCGGGAGACCATGTTTTTCTGAAGGTCTCTCCTATGAAGGGAGTTCTGCGGTTTGATAAGAAGGGGAAGCTGACGCCGAGATTTATTGGTCCATTTCAAGTTCTGGATCGAGTAGGTGTGGTAGCATACTGCCTTGCTTTGCCCACACCTCTTGCGGGCGTGCATAACGTATTTCATGTTTCTATGCTGAAGAAGTACGTTCCTGATCCTTCGCATATTATCAGTTGGGAGCAAGTGCAGTTGAGTGAGGATGTCACTTATGTATTGCAACCGACACGTATTCTCAACAGGAAGGAGCAGGTATTGCGTAGCAAGGTTATCCCTCTTGTGAAGGTGCTATGGACGCATCAAGGTGTGGAAGAGGCTACTTGGGAATCTGAAGCTGAGGTCAGAAAGACCTACCCTCTGATCCTTGAGGATTATATGAAGGTATGAATTTCGAGGATGAAATTTTCTTTAAGGGGGGTAGATTATAACGACCTTGGAAATTTTTGTGCTAATCTTTCCTTAGGTAGTTGTTTTTGGGGTAATTAGCGTTATACTCGATTGCTTGTGAAATTCGCATCAATCACTTTAAATTGTATCTGCATGGCTCTAAACTTGTAGATTAGTTAGCGCTACATTACTCTGAAATCTGAGATCCATCGCTAAATCCAGTTGTTCTGGAGATTTTTTGGAAGATCTGGATCGGACCTGGACCGCGCGTCGAAAGTCCGATGGCGATGATCTTAGGCTGTTGCGGTCACCGAGTTGGGCTTGACCATCACCTCGAAAATCAAGTCCATGTGATGTTCTGGGTCGATTTGATTGAGCTCGGAGTGAAGAGTGTGAGAACGGTTGGAATTTAATAAGTTTTTATGAAATCTGAGTCATGTCGCTTACGCGATGAATTTAAGCTATCTGACCGTTGGATTCTGACCCAATTTCACCCTCTGATCAGGGAAGGTGGCCCAGGCATATCGTAGTGCTTGTGGACCTGATCGAGATCCTATGACCCTTGAATTGAGTGTGGTCCGCCACGGCTGATCTGAAGAGCCGGTTGGTACGAAAACTTAGCCTGACCTAGATCCATGGTCAATGAGCTTAAGTCTGACCTTTCGTGGTTATAGGCCCACCAGAAGTGCTTCGTTGGATCGCAAGAGTCGGGTTTTGGTTATACCCTAAGTATACCTTGACCTTGGGGTTATTTTCATCAATTTGAGGCCTATTTATAGTCCTTAAACCCTAGCTCTCTTTTCCATACGAAATTTCTCTAACCCTAACTTGGAAAGAGAGTGGAAAAGAGAGAGAAAGTGAGAGAGATTAGTTGGTGAATCAACTTGGATTCTTCCTTGTTCTTCTTCATCTTTGAACCTTCACTTTGAATCGTTATTCTGACAGTTCTGAGTTCATTTTGGGGTAAGTTAACTTAACCCTAACCTGTGTTAGAGCTTAGATTAGTCTTGGTGTTGTTGTATCTCATTTCTATCCTTGTTTTAGGGTATTCTATCGCCATTGACGAAGACAACTTGTCTAAATCAGTTCGGTGTTTCTTTCCTTGCTTAAGGTGCGGACTTTAAGTGTATAGGTTATGGTTTTCAAGGCTTTCAATGCCAGTTAGTGATTTATTCTTGTTATGGATGAGATTTCACATGCCAAATGTTGTGTTTACGTTGCTTTCCTGATATGCATGCGTTATATTGAGATTTGTGTATTCTATGTGTATTTATAAAGTACCGTATACATATAAAATATGCACTTATGTTTGCCATGATTATTTGTCATGTATGTATGCTAGATGCATGTATGACAACTCCTTGGTAAAAGGAATTGTCAAAATGGATGTATTTCAACATACGCCATGTATGTTGTTCCATGTATGCTAAGTGTTTGTAGAAATGCATGAATGATTTAAAGTGTAACTTATTACACTAATTGCAAGCGTTGAAAAGTGATTCTCAATACTCCTATTGATGCGCATGATTTCCTTTATGCAAGTTACATTCCATGTTAGTTAACTTCAAGCATTTCATATACTTACATCTATGTTAAGTTGATATTCTTCAGATGCGTATGTACCATGATTTAAGTTGTTGTTCCATTGATGTTTTACATTTAACATGAATATCTGTTGTAGTGTAAGGTGTTTGGGACTATGCCTTAGTCCAGGAAATCGGTAATCGACCCTATGTTCGTGGTTGAGATTGCTTTCGCCACGTAGGACGTATTAGACGAACCCGAGTCGTATTAGAGTTGTCGGCAGTGGTTTGGCCACGCGGAGTGTTTGCGCACTCTATGTCGTTCAATTCAACGTGCGCTCGTGCTAGTCGAGTTCGTCAAGTAACCCGATTGTCCCTTGTATGTTCACCATGTATGGACGCTACTGCTTGAATCTAGGGCACCGAACTTACCAGTGAAATCCTAATAACCATGGTACCTTGATCCGCTAAGACTCATGAGCCGGACATGGTGGTATGGGATACCGTGGTCGAGCTGTCAGCCTACGCTGGGGTGACGAGCCTCCCCGTAGTGACCAGTGAGTAATTAAACTCGTGAGCCGATTATGGTGGTATGGGACACTATATTCGTGCTGTCGGCCTACATTGATTGGTGACGAGCCCTTTGTAGTGACCTCGAGCATACCTGGATACCGCAAGGAGGTGATGAGCCGAACTGTGGTAGTAAAGGCATGAAAGGTGTGCATTGATTGGTGACGAGCCCTTTGCTACGACCTCAAACATATGATTGTATGAGATGTCTAGGATTGACGACCCTAGTATAGATCACTATTTGGATGGTGATATGAGGAAGGTATCTTAGCTTCCCAATCCTGCTGTGTGGAAATGGACTAATAACAACTTGGTAATCATATCCATGCACCGCATTTGCATGTGCTTTGTAGATGTGGCGCACTTTGAGGCGATGTCATGCGTAACGTAAGATGAAGACGCTGAGGGTGTACGCGTGAGGGCACGCATCATATTGCATACATCCTTGCATTAACAAGAGTACTTAGGATTTATTTAATTGTTCTGCTTTATCATTACTGTTTGACTGAACTGATAACATGTTAATCAGTCCCTTATTGTTCCACTGAGTTGATCACTCACTCCCACGTTTCTGAGGCGGTGTTAAACACCCACCAGACTCTGTCTTAGGTTCTGATGTTGCAGATGCTGATGCGACTTCTGAGGTAGAGCGGGAGATGGATGATGATGAGGCTGCCTTCTCTTATATGCATTTTTCAGATGGGTTATAGCGAGCCTTGGTCTGATGCGCGGGATTATGGGATTATTTTTGGGAACTTAAATGATGTAACTTGATACTTATAATTTTGTTAAATAACACTTTCATACGACCTGGCTTGTATATGTACTTCAGGAATTTACACTTGTACACATATTTTTATATGAGTCTTTCGCTTGCTTTATTCACTTATCCCTGAATCATATCTGTGTTTTGGCTTAATCTATTCCATGTTTTATGTACTAATACAGTCAACATACATCCATCATTAAATATGTTGCATAAGTGATGTTTTGGAACTCGAGAGCTGAGTTATGCTCGACCCCCGAATTTCAGGGCGTTACAACTAGACCTGGGTTATGGTAACATGATACTCACTGACGTACTTTGACTTAGGAGGGGGCGATGAAACGTAAAAATAGTTATAGGATTCCAAGTTTCACCGATGGCCGAAACTGACCGTTGAAATCAAAACTGTATGCATCTGTGATCATGAGGGATGATCCCAATTCCCTTATAGACCATCAATCGACGGCTTTAGATGATAATTCGGCATATTCCGTACTCAAATGACCCAGAAAGTGTGAATATGCGTGAGATGGACCCTGAAAACATCCCAAACGGGTGTAGGGGCCCAAACCACATGAAACAGTGGGACCTAAGGTGGGTCCTGTACATTTTCGGTACCTCAAGAGGGGGATGCCATCGCCCTTGAGGTGAGCCATCGCCCAAAGGTCCAGCAGACCACGATGGCATCCCGCTTACCAGAAGGCCTCCTGGTCTAGGTCCAGCGGGCCGCAGTAGGCCAACCATGTACACATCTGGGGGCCACAAAATCATGTGGGGCCCCTTATTTCTTCCCTTTTTGCTTTATTACATCCCCACCTAACTTCTAAACCCTTCCAACCCCTCCAAAACCTTGATTTTTCACCTCAAATCCCCCTCCATTCTCATATCTTATTCTTCTTCTTCTTCATCTCCACCATCTTCCTCAAAAACCCATCTTCTACAACCACCCATCTCCATTATTCTCCTTATTTGAGCACAAAGCCCACATCTTTTGTGTCTCAT